>NC_142103.1:62830601-62958101 GCF_054644295.1 Miniopterus natalensis
GAGGGAGGAGCCCTGGGAACGGGAATAACCTGTATAAATTTGCTGGGGTGAGAAAATGAAGCCTGGGGAAGTGAAAGAATAAGGTCATTTTCTATAGAAAATAATTCCATTTTATTTTCTTTCTTTTTTTTTTTTTTTTATATATCTTTATTGATTTCAGAGAGAGGACAGGAGAGGGAGAGAGAGAGATAGAAACACCAATGATGAGAGAGTCATTGGTCCAGCCCGCAACCCGGGCATGTGCCCTCACCTGGAATTGAACCCCGATCGCCTGGATCCTAGGTCGACGCTCAACCGCTGAGCCACGCCCGGCCGGGCTCCATTTTATTTTCTTCACAACACTCACCACATTGGAATTTATCTTGTCTATTTTGTAGTTTATGCTGTTTATTGATTATAATATTTGTTTAATCTGTCAGTTCCCACTGACCTGCCCCCAGGCTTAAGTTCCTTGTGAACTTAGGCTTTGCCCCACCCCTTCACTGCTGAATTTTCCAAGCCTAAAATATGTAATAGACAATATTTTTTTAATGAATCAATGAATTATCTTGTAGTTCACATTAGATATTTGGGATCTTATACTAAGAACAATGAGACGTTTTTGAAGAGTTTTTAAAAAGAGATCATTTAAAAATGATTTGATAAGGTGTTTATTTAAAAAATCTTTATGCTTGCTATGTCCTGGAGACTGCATTTTCCTTATAGTGAATATGCTTACTGCTTTAAGATTCCAAATTCCTTTATCTTTATGAAATGGGACAGGTTTTGTTTCAAAATGGTACCTACAAAAAATATATTTATTTAGTTTAGAAACTGCTTCTGTTTAGGTAGCTTTTTAAAATCTTTTGAATAATTATCACTGGACCAAATCAATTTAATCAGAAAACAAATGTCTGTCTCTTAGTGATTCCATTTTGCCTCAGTTAGCTCCTTTAGGAGTTCACAATAATATTCAATATATGGATGAATCATAAATGTTTTCTTCAGTTTCCCTGAGGAAAGGGATAGAAGGATAGAAAGAGACAAGTGAAAGGTAATCAGTAATTTATTTTATTCAATTAAGTCATTTATTCTGCAATACGTATTGTGTGTTGTGGTACTGTGCTGGGCCTTGGGGCTATAGATATAAAAGATGTAGTCTCTTCCCTGAAGAATTTCACAATCCACAAAAGAGAACTTTCCTAGGAGGATGTAGTTCATCTACACTAGAGTGATTTTGTAAAAATATGTGGTGGAAGCTAAAGCTGATGTGTTGGTGCCCAGGCAACACTTTTAAGGAAGTCACCCACAAGTTTGTATTTATAGAATGTCAGAGATTTAAAAAATAAGTGAAAGGGAGTGAAGCACACAAAGCATAAGAGTAAAGTCCTTTAGTCCCTACCATATTTAGAAGCCTTAAACAAAACAAACAGCATCTTATGTATTCGCCTTAGGCTGGTAGAAAATATTGCAATTGCTTTCATTCCTCACAGCCCAATGTCATGTTTGTATTTGCATCATTATTGAAAACCTAGTTACTCTAGAACTCTGTTTATCTCTTTGAAAAATTATATAGTGATGTCTATTGTTCATCCCACAAATACCCTGTAAGTTAGTTAATGTGGTTGTTCTCCTCCAGTAAAATATACTCTATAAATAGGAAATATTATTGCAAATATTTAAATATAGAAGTAAAATAAATATGTACTGATGACTGGTTAATTATCTTAGTAGTATGGGAACCCAGTAGATTTACTGTCATGCCTTTTTTCCAGCTATTACAGCAACAGTGAAAGGTCTCTCTTTAACGTTCTATGCTTTCTGGGAATATAAAAATAGCCTGTCTAATGAAGCAATGTCAAGCACCTCATGTATCCAAACATGAAAGTTTTAGATGTTCTAGTTAGAAAGCACAGGGCAGTTTTCCAACTCATGCCAAACAACCAGAAAGTAATCCTGTAACAACTTAAGTGCGATATAGCAGGAAGAAGAAGGCTTCAATTTAGAGAAGCTTTATCTTATCTCCAATTAGTAATCTATTTTAATAAATAGTTTATTTGTCATTTAAATATTTAAACTGTGAAAAAAAAAAAAGTTCACTATGCTCTGTCTCTGGCATCAAACAATATAACAACTTTCTCTTTGGAGACAGGATGACTCTGTCCCTGCTGTTTTATCTCCATCCTCCTCAGTCACCATAAAAACCTCAAGCCCATCAGGTCCTACACCCTCCTAAACTTTCATTTCCATAGAGGTCAGCTATAAATCCATTTCCATTTCCACCTGTGCTGTTTTGCACCCTCTCAACACTTTCTGAAAACCTTGGGACCTTGCGTTCAAAGCTAACACACTCCCCTGCTTCCTTAGTCTCTTCACAAAAAGGTCTCTCCTCAGCATTTTGACTGAAAAGTGTTAGCTTCCAAAAGACCTCCATTATCCCATGACTCACTGAGAAAAAAAACCCAAATACAGAATTTTTTTTCCTCAAGAAGCCTTCATATATCAAACTCAGAAGGAGAGATGGGTGGGCCCCTTAAGTAAAGTGCAGACTCCTAGGCCTCACCCTAAGATTCTGATTCAGACATTTTAAGAACTCAGGAATCTTCATTTTAAATAAACTCTCTAGAAGGTTCAGATGCAGGTTATTTGTGGAGAAGTGTTTGAAAGATGAACTTTAGTTTAAAAAATAATAGTTACCCTTAATTGTGTCCCTACTATGTGCCAAGAACATTATGAACTTTATCTCATTTAACTCTCATTTAAAAAATCTTGAAAAATGTTATGAGCATTTTATAGTTGAGGAAAATGTAACTCAAAACAGCAAAACCAAAATATGCACAAGGGCCCAGCCAGGCATGGCTCAGTGGTTGAGCATCGACCTAGGATCCAGGAGATCGCAGTTCAATTCCCAGTCAGGGCACGTGCCCGGGTTGCTGGCTCGATCCCCAATCGGGGGCGTGCAAGAAGCAGCTGATCAATGATGACTCTCTCATCATTCATGTTTCTATCTCTCTCTCTCCATCTCCCTTCCTCTCTTTGAAATCAATAAAGATATATTTTTTAAAAAATCCTCCTGATGGAGAGTTCATCTTTTAAAAAATTATACATATGCACAAGATCACACAACTAGTAATTAATGGAGATATGTTTGTACTCTAAGTGTGTGATGCTTCTAACAACCCAGATCTCCTAGCTCCTAAACCAGGGCTTAAATAAATGATACATTAAAATAATATTTTCTTAATGATGACTGAAAAAATAGAAAACCCAACTGTGCTGGGAATTTTATTCCTTAGATGTTCTGTATATCTTACAATACTAAAGATCTTGAGTGGGCATGGTCTTTTCAAATATGTTCTCTCTCCCTCTCCTTTTTTCTCTCTCTCAACATTTCTCTCTCTCTCTCTCTCTCTCTGAAATCTGCTAAAGTCACTTATTTCTTTGGCTAGACAAAAGTACTTGGAAACACCTAGGAAAAAGATGCAATCTCTGACTTTATCAAAGCCTGGGCAGTGCTCACCTACTTCTAAGCACTCAAAATGTTCCAGGTGAGATAAAATGACTATCAATCTTCCACAGCTTTATACTTCAAGGAGAAATAGAATGCTGTTTAAAAATATGCCTTACCCTGGAGAGGTGGCTGGTGCAGGGTGGAGAGGATTAATGGAGGGGGAGGGACATTTGTAATACCTTCAACAATAAAGATAAATTAAAAATAAATAATAAAATAAAAAATATGCCTTACTACCTACATATAGAAGTAGATAATAAAAATAATATTTATTGTGAACCTTAAAATGTTGTGCTCATTTTGGCAGTACATATACTAAAATGTGCCAAGCTCTGTATTACCACTAAGCAGTCCTCTTATTTAAGGCTCACAATAAGCATGTGACGTAGGTATTATTATATTAAAGCTGGGAAAATTAAAGCTTAAAGTAACTCTATCAAGCAATACAGCTAGTAAGTGGATGACTTTAGAGTCCAGATCAGGTGTTTAATTCCTCTATTAAACCTACACAAACCAACCTAGCAGACACACATTACCCTTTTTACTCAGTGCACTATCTTCTCCATCTTGGTCTCTCAACTACTCTCATACTGGAAAGCACATTTGCACTTTTGAAGGAACTCTTATTGCTTGAATCTGCCTACAAACTGATCATTCTTGTCACGGAATCTTTATTTCTCTGATTCTGGACGCCAGAGCCTTGGGTTATTGTTTTGTTTTGAAGTAAATCTTCTACAAAAAGATACACAGTGACACAAATACCATTATACTAAGACACAACTAGATTTCCTACCTTTTTCTTTGACCCAGAACTTGATTCAGTAAGAAGCCTAAAATCAAAAATAGAACATCAGACAGGCAGCAGTAGCTAAACTGGTCAATTTCCATTAGTTGAAATTATTCAGTTTGATTGACTTTTGAATAAATGAACTAAAAACCAACACAAGATAAGGTGAGGAACCTAAGCAACACAAATGTAGCTACTACATATTAGCTCTTACCCTGAGCAAAGCTGCCAGATAGACAAAGTTTATCTTGGTTGTCCCTTCAGAATTCCTGCCCCAACTAAACTTCCAAGCATCTACCCCAGGAATCTCATTGTCAGTATTTAGCCAACTTTAGTTATTCCTAACCACATTCAAAAGTTTTGTTATATCCCCTTGCTGTCAGTGATTATTTTTTGCCTTTAAATTGACTCACCTTTTAAAATATAAATATATTTATTAAAAAGAATATTTTGCATCACTAGTATGAATAAAAAACCTGTATCATGCCATAAATGGAGTACAATGAGAAAAAGCAATACATGAGTAAAATACATAATATACATCTGAATATTACCTAAGATAATGCTGACTACACTTAACATGCTAATTAGCATAACCTTGTTTATGGATTGTTCTTCCTGGCCTGGAACCCAATGCTGTACAGAGATTACTGTGTTATGTTCATTCCTTTCCAAATTAAGCCAGCCCTATAGCTTTTCCTCTTCGGATGCAAGCCTCCTTAGGATGGAAGCCTATTCCAAAATAGTAATTAGTTTAAATTGAATAACCTAAGTTCCAGTTTAGCAGAAAAGATTGAAAAATTCTGCCAGATAATACATACAGGTTTTAAGTCTTGCATTCTTGAGATAATTTGCTGCCTTTTTTCTTGAAACCAGTGATCTCCAAACCTCCAAATCACTGATGCCAGAGCCTACCCTGGAAAGTCTGATTCACTAGGACTGAGGTGGGGTCCAGATATCTGTATTTAAAAACAAACAAACACACTTCCTCAAATAATTGAATGTGCAACTTTTTGGGAACTTTGGTATAACCAAAAGAGAGGTCTTTGAGGGAAGCCAAAGCAGATTGCTGGGGAAAACATTTTCAGGTGGGAGTGCTTGATGGTGCTTGTCAAATCACCCTGTAGGCAGGTACTACAAGCAAGATTAATTCTGTAGATTTGAATACCTAAAGAAGAATTTAATTGGGAGCAACTGAGGTACACTATTATTATTTTAAGAGAATTTCAAAAGAGAATTTTGAAGTAGTGCCAGATATAAGAATGAACAGATTGTGTGTGGGGAAATAGCCCAAATTATACACAAGTATTCCAATAAAGATGGAATACCTGATAAAGTTGGCACTTCAAATCGAATGAATCATATACTACTTTTTAGACAGTGATGTTGAGACAATGAGTTAACTTGGAACAAAAAATACAACATATATTGGTTTTATATATATGTATATATGAATAAAACTACTGCCGTTGGTGAAAGTGTACATTAGTCCAACCTTTTGAAGTAAAATTTGGCATTATAGCCCAAAAGCCTGAAAAATGTGTGCGCTCTTTTACCTAGCAATTCTACAATTAGGAATTTATCTTGAGAAAATAATTATATTAGTGCACAAAGCTTTATTTGCAAGACTGTTCATCAAAACATTGTTGTTACTAATAATACAGAACTAGAAACAATCCAAATATTCAGAAATATAGTATTAGATATACCACTTATGGTATATTTGCCCAGTGAAATGTATTTCAGAAATGAAATGTGATTATGTCTGCCTATGTTTATTGGTTTGAAAGGTACTTATGATATGTTATAATATGAAAATTCACATTACCAAATATAGTATGCTCCTTTACAAAAAAATTGATTCTAGAAAGGGAGGAAGAAAGAGAGAGAGAGAGAGAGAGAGAGAGAGAGAGAGAGAGAGAGAGAGAGAGAGAGATGTGTGAGAGAGAAACATCTATTGATTGCCTCCCCCACATGCCCCAAACAGGGATTGAACCTGAAACCTGGGTATGTACCCTGACCAGGAGTCAAACCCGCCAACTTTTGGTGTACAGGACGATGTTCCAACCAACTGAACCATACCAGTCAGGGCTAGTATCCACCTTTTAAAATATGTACAGTAATATCTATGAAAGAGTCTGGATGGATAGTCACCAAAATATTAATAATGATTATTGATGGATGGTGGGGTTAAATGTAACTTTGGTTTTCTTATTTATATTTTATATATTTGACACAACTTGAAAAAATTTACAAGCATGAATTATTTTTTTCTTTTTTAAATTCATTTTTATTTTTTAATCTTTATCATTGAGAGCACTACAGATGTCCTCTTTTTCCCCATTGACCCCATCCACCCTGCACCCACTACCCTCCCAAGCCTTCACCAAACTAGAGTCTGTGTCCACGGGTTATGCATATATGCATATAAATTCTTTGGTTAATGTCTCCCCATCCACCAACTCCCACCTTCCCTCTGACATTTGTCATTCTGATTTATGCTTCCATGCCTTTGAATCTATTCATCAGTTTATTAAGTTCTTCATATTCCACATATAAGTGAGATCATGTGATGTTTGTCATTCTCACTTACCATAATATTCTCCAAGTGAATCCATACAGTTCCAAATGGTACAAGATAGTTCCTTTCTAAAGCTGCATAGTATTCCACAGTGTAAATGTCCCACAGCTTTTTTATCCACTCATCTGCTGATGGGCACTTGGGCTATTTCCAGATTATAGCTATTGTAAATTGTGCTGCTATGAACATAAGGGTACATATATTCTTTCTGACTAGTGTTTCAGGGTTCTTAGGATATATTCCTAGAAGTGAGATCAAGGGGTCAAAAGGCAGTTCATTTTTAGTTTCATGAGGAAACTCCAAGCCATTTTCCAGAGTGGCTGTACTAGTCTGCATTCCTGCCAGCAGTGTTTAACGGTTCCCATTTCTCCACATCCTCAACAGCACATGTCATTTCTTGATTTGTTGATGGTAGCCATTCTGACAAGTGTGAAGTGATACCTTATTGTGGTTTTAATTTGCATCTCTCTGATGATTAGCAATGTTGAGCATTTTTTCATATGCCTTTTGGCCATCTGTATGTCCTCTTTGGAGAAGTGTCTATTCAGGTCCTTTGCCCATTTTTAAATGGGATTGTTTGTCTTCTTCTTGTTGAGTTGCATTGAGTTCTTTGTACACTTTGGAAATTAGCTCCTTATCAGGTACATCCTTGGCAAATATATTCTCCCATACCGTGGGTTTCCTTTGTATTTTGAGGCTGGTTTCTTTTGCTGTGCAGAAGCTTTTTAGTTTGATGTAGTCCCATTTGTTTACTTTTTCTTTTGTTTCTTTTGCTTTAGGAGATGTATTGGTGAAAATTCCACATTGTGAGATGTCTGTGATTTTACTGCCTATATTATCTTCCAGAATTTTTATGTTTTATGACTTACATTTAAGTCTTTTATCCATTTTGAGTTTATTTTTGTGTATGGAGAAAGTTGGTGGTCTAGTTTGATTTTTTTGTTTGTATCTGCTCAATTTCCCCAGCACCATTTATTGAATAGGTTGTCTTTACTCCACTCTATGCTCTTGCCTCCTTTGTCGAATATTAACTGACCATAATGGCATGGGTCTATTTCTGGGGTCTCTGTTCTGTTCCACTGATTTATATGTCTTGTTGTGCTAGTACCAGGTTGTTTTGATTACAGTGTCTTTGTAGTATAGCTTGATATCTGGTAAAGTGATCCTCCCAACCCTGTTGTTCTTTCTCAAGATAGCTGCAGCTATTCGGGGTCTTTTTGGATGCATAGAAATTTTTGGAACATTTGTTATATCTCTGTGAAACATGCTGTTGGTATTTTTAAAGGAATTGCATTGAATCTATAAATTGCTTTTGGTAGTATGGACATTTTACTGATGTTAATTCTTCCAATCCATGAACATAGTATATTCTTCCACTTGTTTATATCTCCCTCTATTTCTTTTTTAGTGTCACGTAGTTTTCTGAGTACAGGTCTTTTACATCCTTGGTTAAATTTATTCCTAGGTATCTTACTTTTTACTTGCAATGGTAAATGGTATTTGTTTTTAGTTTCTCTTTCTGAGAGTTCATTGTTGCTGTATAAAAATGCAATGGATTTCTGCACATTAATTTTGTATCCAGCTACCTTGCTGAATTCATTTCTCAAATCTAGTAGAACTTTGATGAAGTCCTTAGGGTTTTCTATATACAATATCATGTCATCTGAAAATAATGACAGTTTTACTTCCTCCATTGCAGTTTGGATACCTTTTATGTTTTCTTCCTCTCTGATAGCTTTGGAAAGGACTTCCAATACTATGTTGAATAAGAGTGGTAAAAGTGGACATTCCTATCTTGTTCTTGTTTTTAAGGGAAATGGTTTTAGTTTTTGGCCATTGACTGTAGGTTTGCTGTATATAGTCTTTATTATGATGATGTATGGTCCCTATATTCCCACTTTGCTGACAGTTTTTATTAAAAATGGGATCTGGACACTGATACATCTCCTAGGGAAAGAGAAAAAAAAGAAAAAATAAACATATGGGACTACATCAAACCAAAAAGCTTTTGCACAGCAAAAGAAATCAGCCTCAAAATACAAAGGAAACTCAGGGTATCGGAGAACATATTTTCCAAGGATGTATCTGATAAGGGGCTAATTTCCAAAGTGTACAAAGAACTCATAGTACTCAGCAAGAGGAAGAAAAACAATCCAATTAAAAAAAGGGCAAAGGACTTGAATAGACACTTCTCCAAAGAGGACATACAGATGGCCAAGAGACATATGAGAAAATGCTCAACCTCACTAATCATCAGAGAGATGCAAATTAAAATGGAAATGAGGTATCTCTTCACACCTGTCAGAATGGCTACCATCAACAAATCAACAAATGACATTACTGGCAAGGATGTGGAGAAAGGGGAACCCTAATACACTGCTGGAGGGAATGCAGACTGGTGCAACCACTATGGAAAACAGTATGGAGTTTCCTCAAAAAATTAAATAATTGAGTTTCCTTTTGACCACTTGATCCCACTTCTAGGAATATACCATAAGAATCCTGAAACATTAATCAGAAAGAATATATGCACCCCTATGTTCATAGCAGCACAACTTATAGTAGCTAAGATCTGGAAACAGCCCAAGTGCCCATCAGTAGATGAGTGGATAAAAAAGCTGTGGGACAATTACACCATGGAATACTATTCAGCTGTAAAGAAGAAGAATCTTGTACCCTTTGGGACAGTATGGATTGACCTGGAGAATATTATGTTAAGAGAAATAAGCCAGACAGAGAAAGACAAACATCACATGATCTCACTTATATGTGGAATTTAAAGAACTTAATAAACTGATGAACAGAGTAGATTCAATGACATGGAAGCATGAATCAGACTAACATATCTCAAAGGTATGGAGGAGGGTGGTGGGGAGGGAGAGAGATTAACCAAAGAATTCACATGCATATATGCACAACCCAAGGACACAGACAATGGTGTGGAGTGGGATTTTGGAAGGATGGGAAGGGGTGGAGAGGATCAATGGGGGTAAAAAGGGGACATCTGTAATACTTTCAACAATAAAGATAAAGAAATTTTAAAAAATGGGTACTGGATTTTGTCCAAAGCTTTTCCTATGATTTTTGTCCATCATTTTGTTTATGTAATGTATCACATTTATTTATTTGCAGATATTATACCAGCATTGCATCCATGGAATAAATCCCACTTGTTTGTGGTGTATGATCTTTTAAATGTATTGCAGGATTGAATTTGCTAGTATTTTGTTGAGAATTTTAGCATCTATGTTCACCTGGGATATTGGCCTGTAATTTTCTTCCCTTGTAGTGTCCTTAACTAGTTTTGGGATTAGAATAATGCTGGCCTCATAAAAAGAGTTTGGGAGTTTTCCCTCCTCTTAAATTTTCTGGAATAGTTTGAGGAGAATAAGTGTTAATTCTTCTTTGAATGTTTGGTAAAACTCGCCTGTAAATCCATCTCGTCCAGGACTTTTGTTTACTGGGAGTTTTTTGATTACTGGTTCAACTTCATTAGTTGTTATCAGCCTATTCAGGTTTTGTGTCTCTCCCTGGTTCAGCTTCGGAAGATTGTATGCTTCTAGGAATTTGTCTATTTCACCCAGGTTTTCCAGATTATTGGCTTATAGTTGTTCATAAATTGTTTTTACAATATTTTGTATTTCTGTTGGGTCAGTTGTTATATTGCCTCTTTCAGTTCTGATTTCATTTATTTGGGTCCTCTCTCTTTTTTTCTTGATGAGTCTGGTTAAACGTGCATCAATCTTATTGATCTTTTCAAAGAACCAGCTCTTGGTTTCATTGATTTTTTTTTTTATTCTCTATGTTATTAATTTTGCTCTGATCTTTATTATTTCATTCCTTCTACTTCCTCAGAGCTTTTCTTTCTGTTCCTGTTCTAGTTCTTTTAGTTATTGTGTTAGATGGTTTAGTAGAGCTTTTTCTTGTATTTTGAGGTAAGCCTGTACTGCTATGAACTTTTCTCTCAGGCCTGCTTTCCTTGTGTCCATTAGATTTTGGTTTGTTGTCTGTTTATTTTCATTTTCTTCCAGGAAGTTTTGATTTCTTTCTTGATCTCTTTGGTGACCAATTCATTGTTTAATAACATGTTATTTAGACTACATGTGTTTGAATATTTTTGACTTTTTTTATAGTGGTTGATTTCTAGTTTCATGCCATTGTGATCTGAGAACATGCTTGATATGATTTCAATTTTCTTGAAGTTGTAGAGACATGCCTTCTGCACTAACATGTGGTCTATTTTTGAGAATGTTCCATGTGAGCTTGAGAATAATGTGTACTTTATTGCTTTTGGATGAAATGTTCTGTAAATGTCAATTAAATCCATTAGATCTAGTGTCTCACTTAAGGTCTGTGTTTTCCTGCTGATTTTTTGTCTTGATGATCTGTCCAATGATGACAGTGGGGTGTTAAATTCCCCCACTATGATTATGTTGCTGTTGATCTCCCCTTTAAAGTTCACCAAGACATTTTTTATATATTTAGTTGTTCCTGTTGGATTGATCCCTTTAGTATTATGTAGTGACCATCTTTGTCTCTTGTTATGGTCTTTATTTGAAGTCCATTTTGTCAAAAATAAGTACTGCTGCTCTAGCTTTTTTTTCATTTCCATTTGAATGGAATATTTTTTCCATTCTTTCACTTTAAGTTGGTGTGAAAATTTGCTCTCAGGTGGATCTCTTGTAGACAGCATATATTTGGGTCCTGTTTTTTTATCCATTCAGCTACCCTATGTCTTTTGATTGGATCATTTGTTCCATTTACATTTAAGGTTACTATTGATATATACTTATTTAATGCTATTTTGCCCCTTTATGCTAATGTAACTTTCTCTTAATATTTTCTCTTTTTCTTAAAGCAGTTTTTTTAGCATTTCTTGCAGTGCTGGTTTGGTGGTAATGAACTCCTTTAGCCTTCTTTTATCTGGGAAGCTCTTTATTTCACCTTCAATTTTAAATGATAGCCTTGCTGAATAAAGCAGTCTTGGTTGCAGGTTTTTGCTTTTCACTGCTTTGAGAACATCATGCCACTCCCTTCTCTCTTGAAGTATTTCTGTTTAGCAATTGGCTGTCGGCCTTATTGGTATTTCCTTGTAGGTCACTGCTTATCTCTCTCTTGCAGCCCTTAGTATTTTCTCTTTGGCCTTAACATTTGCCATTTTAATTATGATGTGTCTTGGAGTGGGTCTCTTTGGATACCTCTTGTTTGGAACCCTCTGTGCTTCCTGCACTTGTGTGGCTTTCTCCCTCACCAGCATAGGGAAGTCTTCTGTCATTTTTTCCTCCACCAAGTTCTCTATCCCTTGCTCTCTTTCCTCCCCCTCTGGTAGTTCTATAATGCGAATGTTGTTTCACTTCATGTTGTCCCAAAGCTTCCTTAGAGTGCCCTCATGCTTTTTAAGTGTTTTTTTTTTTTCTTTCTTTTTGCTGCTCTGATTGAGTGGTTTCTTTCTGCCTTATCTTCTAAGTCACTTATTCTAACCTCTGCTTCATTGCACCTGCTTTTACTTCCTTCTAGCATATTCTTGATATCAGATATAGTATTCTTTATTTCTGCATGATTCTTATTCATGACATTTATCTCTTTTTCATGTTTTCACTAAGTTCCTTGACCTTCCCATTAAGTGTCTTGTTGTTCTCATTAATTTCCTTGAATATCTTTATAACCATTACTCTGAACTCTTTTTCTGATAACTCTCTTAACTCAATCTCATCAAGGTTTTTTTCTGGTGATTTTTCCTCTTCTTTAGTTTGGGGGATTATTTCTTTGTCTCCCAATTTGGTGGCTCTTAGTGTTTGTATCTGTAAATTAGACATATTTGCTGTCTCCCAGCGTTGTGGGGTGGGATTATATAGTGTATGTCCAATGGAGCCCAGACATGAGTTTTCATTATACTTCTGAACTATTTGCTCTAAGTGTGGCTTTTTTGTGCGTGTCCCTTTTGTTGGCTCTTGGGCTCTTCTGTTGTGGTTGGGTCTAGATTATTGTTGACCTGTTCTTGGGAGGACTCTCCTCTGAAGTTGGCTAACTGTGTGGCTTAACCCCAACCACATTGTGTGAGCTGTTGTATGGGTGCTGGCAAGGCAAGACAATGCACAATCAAACAGCTAGGAAATAAACAGTATCTTACAAAATGTCCTGACAACAAAATGAAAACATCCCAAGTGAAAGTAGAATTGAGAGAGTGAAGGAAGAACACAAATACTAAAGCAAAAAGCCAAAAAAAAAGAGAAAGAAAAAAAATAGAGAGAGAAGAATATTATTGCTAATAGTAATGAAAAAATAAAAAATAATAGCAATAAAATAAAAAGTAAAAAATAAAGCTACTGGTAGATCAAAGGGGCAGAGAACAGATTCTTAAAGAAGGTGAACAAAAATTTAAGGGTAGAGTGTAGGAATAGGAAAATAGTTGAAAAAGAAAAAATATAAATACAATAAAGAGAGAAACAGAAACAAAAGAACAAACAAAAAGACAGGAAGACAGAAGGGATAAAAAGAAAAGAAGGAAAAAAATAATAAAGAGAAGGAAAAAAAATATTCCAATAGGACAAGAAGAGAGAGAGAGATAAAGTAAGGGCAGTGAGGGAGTCCAGTAAGAGATTTGAGGGAAAAAATAGAGAAGAGAGATAAAGTAAGGGCAGTGAGGGAGTCCAGTAAGAGATTTGAGGGAAAAAATAGAGAAAAGCAGTAAACATTTTGGTTATAATGATAATATCCTAGCAATTAAGCAGAGAATATCAAGATCTTGATAACTGAACAAAAACAAAACAAAACAAAGCAAAAAACAAGCAAAGCAAAGCAAAATTTAAAAAGAAATTAATTTAAAATTTTAAAAATTTAAAAAATATTTAAAAATTTAAAAAGAATTTTTTTTTTTTCTTTCTCTTAAAAGAAAAAAAAAGTCATTCAGATAAGTTTCATCTGGGCAGCTTATGTTGTCTGAGGCTCACTCTTTTGTAAGCTGATTTCAGTTCTCCTGGTAGGTACTTGTATACTAGCTAATGTCAGGCGCTGTCTGGGTTTGGCTCTGGTGTCCTTAGGTAGTTGGTTGGCCCGATGCTCTCTGTGGACCACCTCCACTTGTCACCTATTTTGCCTCACCCTTGTGGTGGCCTAGCTTTACTCCAGAGTCTTCTGAAGAGCCTTTAGAGTGCAGGCTGGTTAGTGTAACTCGTAATATTGCTCTTTTTACTTAGAGGTTTTGCTGTCAGGCACTCACTATGGGGAGGTTAGTCTCTGCTTCAAAGCCAACTCCTGTCTCTACCCTATCCTCCAATTCTAGTTCCCCATACAATGGCCTGCTGCAGTTTCAGATTGAATTCAGTCTGTTGCCTTTTCTGTATGGGCCATTTCAGAGGACTGATCTCAGTGAGTTTGATTAAAAAAAAAAAAATGGTGCGAACTTTGCCTGCCCAACCCCCAGCAGGGGTTTTAAGCTTTTCCTCCAGTTCCCAAATAATAGTCCCTGAGAGTCTTATTATTGTATTGTTGTCTTGTGAGCTGATCTCCCTTCCCCTCAGGACTGTGCCCTACAGGAGATATCTGGGGTTTCAATGAGCTTAAGCAGACCCTTCCTGTTGGGAGTGGTGCTCCTAAGCTGCAGGAGAGGTAGGTGTGCTCCACCCCTCCTTTCCCAGATCTGGTTGGCTGGTCTCATGGGGTGCTTATTTCAAACACTCCGCTATGGAGACACAAATCCCAGCTTTCCTTGGTCTGTCTCCCCAGTGCAAGCCAGGAAGATGGACACCTGTTCAGCAATCAAAAACTCAAAAGCGCATAAAGCAACACACAGGCAGAGAACCTGCCCTGTGAGGTCCTGTCACTCTTGCACCTAGGTACCAAGCAGGAGGGTTCACAAAGTCAGCCCCACACACCTCCCCTACAAAGCTGATCTTAGTCATGCTGGGGCAGCTCCTTTTGCTCTATCCCTCCTCCCCAAAGAGTGGGTCAAAAAAACAAAATTTGTCACAACAGTAGCGCTGGAAGATGGAGTGCCTATCCACACCTCTGGTGGCTCTGGACACTCTGGAGGCTGGAAGCTCTTGTTCCCTTCCCTGCACCACACAAATCAAATGCTTTCTGGGTTATACACAATGCCTTTCAGGAAGGCAGAGTGTCCCTGTATGTTGCTGCTTAGTACAGCCCTTTAGCCCCTTTCTATTCAGGAGCCACACACTGTGGGACAGGCTTTCCCATGGTCAGCACCCGGAGTGAAAGAGACCTGTCCTCTCTGCCGCCATTAGGTGCATTCTTTCACTGGGAGGCTCAGTCCCATCCTCAGAGGCACACTACTCCCCTGGGTCCTTCTGCCCTCTGCGCACAGGCTCTCCTTCCCTTCTTCTCCACTGCAGCTTTGAGATCCCAACTTTGGATGCCAGCCCACACTCCCAAAGGGAGGAAACTTAGCAGCATCTAACCCTTTGGAGTTTAACCTTTTGGGGGTCTGGAATCCAGCAAGGCTTCAGGGGGGACTCCCTACACACCCCTTCCTTACCAGATTCTATCATATTTCTTTGGTGCTCCCTACTAGAAATATGTCCACTCAGTTATATTTCTCGGATTTTTCCAAGCTTGTTACACTATTTTAGCAGTAAATCAAGTCCCTGCTTGGAGTAAGGCACTCTGCTTCTTGTGACAGTGCCGCCATCTTCACGGAGCATGTATGATGTTTTAATATATTGCTGGATCCAGTTTGCTAGTATTTTATTGAGGATTTTAGCATCTATGTTGATCAGGGATATTGGCCAGTAATTTTTTATCTTTGTAGTGTTGTTATCTGGTTTTGGAATTAGAACAATGATGGCCTCATAAAAAGAGCTTGGGAATTTTCCCTCCTCCTGAATTTTCTGGAATAGTTTGAAGGAGGATGGGTGTTAATTCTTCTTTGAAAGTTTGATAAAACTCTCCTGTAAATCCATCTGGACTGAGTTTTGTTTGCAGGGAGTTTTTTGATTACTGCTTCAGTTTCATCTGTTGTTATCAGCTTATTCAGGTTTCCTGATTCTTCCTGACTCATCTTTGGTGGATTGTATGCTTCTAGGAATTTGTCCATTTCACCCAGGTTGTCCAGTATGTTGGCATATAGTTGCTCATACAATTTTCTTACAATTCTTTGTATTTCTCTTGGGTCAGTTGTTATATTGCCCCTTTCATTTCTAATTTTATTTATTTGGGCTCTCTCTATGTTTCTTCATGAGTGTGACTATAGGTCCATCTATTTTATTTATCTTTTCAAAGAACCAGCTCTTGGTTTCCTTGATCATTTGTATTGTTTTTTTTTTTTTTTTAGTCTCTATGTCATTAATTTCTGCTCTGATCTTTATTATTTTCTTCCTTCTACTTACTCAGGGCTTTTCTTGTTGTTCTCTTTCTAATTCTTTTAGTTGTGTTAGATGGTTTAGTAGAGTTTTTTCTTGTTGTAACGCTAGAAACTTTTCTCTCAGGAATGTTTTTTCTGTGTCCCAGAGATTTGAGGTTGTTGTCTATTCATTTTTGTTTTTTTCCAGAAAGTTTTTGATTGCTTCCTTGATCTCATTGGTAATCCATTCATTGTTTAATAACATGCTATGTAGCCTCCATGTGTTTGAATATTTTTGAGTTTTTTTATAGTGGTCGATTTCCAGTTTCATGGCATTTTGATCTCAGAAGATGCTTGATATGATTTCAATTTTCTTGAACTTGTAAAGCCATGCCTTGTGCCCTAACATGTGGTCATTTTTTGAGAATGTTCCATGTGAACTTGAGAAAAATGCATATTTTGCTGCTTTCGGATGAAACCTTCTGTAAATGTCAATTAAATCCATTAATATAGTGTGTCATTTAAGGTCTGTGCTTCCCTGTTGATTTTTTGTTTTGATGATCTGTTCAATGATGACAGTGGAGTGTTAAAGTCCTGCACTATGATTGTATTGCTGTCATCTCCAGCTTAAAGTCCATCAAGAAATTTTTTATGTATTTAGGTGCTCCTATATTGTGTGTGTGTGTGTGTGGGTTATTTTCTCCTGTTGGATTGATCCCTTTAGTATTATGTAGTGACCTCTCTTGCTATGGTCTTTATTTTGAAGTCAATTTTGTCAGAAATAAGTCTTGCTACTCCAGCTTTTCTTTCGTTACCATTTGCATGGAATATTTTTTTCCATCCTTTCAGTTTCAGCTTCTGTGAATCTTTTGCTCTCATATGGGTCTCTTGTAGATCACATATATATGGGCCTTGTTTTCTTATCCACTTAGCTACCTTATGTCTTTTGATTGGAGCATTTATTCCATTTACATTTAAGGTTACTATTGATATATACTTATTTAATGCCATTTTTTTCATTTTTGCCAATGTACCTTTCTCTCACTATTTCCTCTTCAAGCAATTCTTTTAGCATTCTTGCAATGTTGATTTGGTAGTACTGAACTTCTTTTTTTGTTTGTTTGTTTAAAAGATTACAGATGTCCCTTTTTCTCCCCAATGACCCTTTCCACCCCGTCTCAGTACTGAACTTTTTTAGTCTTCTTTTGTCTGAGAAGCTGTTTATTTTGCCTTCAATTTTATATGATAGCCTTGCTTGATAAAGCAGTCTTGGTTGCATGTTCTTTTTTTTTCATTACATTGAGAACATCATGCCACTCCCTTCTGTCCTGAAGTGTGTCTGTTTAGCAATCTGCTCTCAGCCTTATTGGTGTTTCCTTGTAGGTTACTGCTTGTCTCTCTCTTGCAGTCCTTAATATTCTCTCTTTGTCCTTGACATTTGCCATTTTAATTATGATGTGTCTTGGAGTGGGTCTCTTTGGATACCTCTTGTTTGGAACCCTCTGTGCTTACTGAACTTGTATGGCTTTCTCCTTCACCAGTGTAGGGAATTTTTCTGTCATTATTTTCTCCACCAGGCTCTCTATTCCTTGCTCACTTTCCTCCCCCTCAGGGATCCCAATGATGCAAATGTTGTTTCACTATATGTTGTCCCAACGTTTTCTTAAACTGTCCTCATGCTTTTTAAGTGTTTTTTTCTTTTTGCTGCTCTGACTGAGTGGTTTTTTCTACCTTATCTTCTAATTCACGTATTCTGTCCTCTGCTGCTTCACTGTGCCTGCTTTTAATTCCTTCCAGCATATTCTTGATATCAGATATAGTATCCTTCGTTTCTGCCTTGTTCTTATTTATCATATATAGCTCTTTTTTTATGCTTTCACTAAGTTCCTGGACCTTCCCATTAAGTGTCTTGTGGTTCTCATTAATTTCCTTGGGTATCTTTATGACCATTACTCTGAACTCTATTTCTGATAACTCCATCTCTTCAATGTCTTTTTCTGGTGATTTTTCCTTTTGTTTAGTTTGGTGGTTGTTTCTTTGTCATCCCATTTTAGCTATCTCTTTCCCTTTGTTCCTAAGTGTAAGCTATAACTACTATGACACCCAGTCTTTATGCAGTGGCCTTATGTAGTATGTGTCCTGTGGGTCTTGGCAGTAAAAGCTCCTTGAAGTCCTGAGTTGAATGCTCTAGTGATGTTCCTTGTGTGAGTTATGTGAACCCTCCTGTTTTCTTTGGGAGCTGATTGTTGGCTCGTTGATGTGTGGGATCAACTTTCTCCCTACAGAATTGACCTTAGCAGGATGTAGGCAGTTGGAGTTGGGAGTGCAAATCCAATCCTTCCTTTGAATGGGGTGACACAGGATCTCAGACTTCGAGAGGGGAGCTAGCTGTTTGCTTTCTATCTCTGTGGTTCTCTGTCAGAAACTATGAGGTGGGGGGCGGGGCTTGAGGAGGTTGCACCAGAGGCCCTGGCTCTGGAATATGACCCATTTTCCCTGTGTGGCTTCCCTAGCATGGATGTGCAGGCAGAGCTTCAAGGAAGAGAGCAAGGCTGTCCCCCTCTACTTGAGGTGTCACCTTCCCTTGGGAGGAAAAAGAGAGAGCTGCTTGCTTCTTTCTATCTCTGCAGTGCTCTGCCAGAGGCCTTGTTGGCATGCTCCAAGTGATTTAGGTCCAATGTCCAAGCTCTGCTTTGCACCCCATTCCTCCACTGGATATGAGAGTAGCAGAGCATTGCCAGCAGAATCTGGGAGGGGCGAGGCTAGTGTAATCCACCCTTTGATTGAGGTGGCGGGAGTTCTTAGCCCTCAAGACGGTAGGTAGATATTCTCCTTTAAACTCCATTCCAGAGCTCTGGAAAGGAAGCTCTTAAGGGAATGCACCATATTTCACAGTTCTGATTTGTGAGGCTGCACCTGCAGGGCAGAGTAGGTGGGGCTTGGAGTAATAGATCAAGGCTTCCCCCTCCACTTGGGGCAGAACTGGCTCTTTTGGGGTGTGGGAGAGAACTTGTCACCCCCCTCTGTCCTTGCAGCACACTGCCAGAGGCCCTGATGTAGACCTCCAAGGGAGTGGCTCCAGATGTCCCAGTTCTGACCTGCAGTTCCTCCCCCCTTTCAGTCTGCAAGTGCCTGGTGGCGTGAACAGGTTTTGAGAATGCAAATCCAGGTGGCCCCTTGTTGGAAATGGTATAGGGCCTCATCCCTCAAGAAGGGAGCTAGTCACTTGCTTTACAGCTCAGTGGCACCCCACCAGCTCTCTTGAAGAGATGCTCCTATTGGATCATACCAGATTTCAAAGTTCTGATTTGTGATCCTTTTTCCTTGCCAGCCTGCCCCTGCAAGATGGTGCAGGTGGAGTTTGGAGTGATAGCACAAGGCTGTCCCCTCTTCTTGGAGTTGCTCTGGCTCTTGTAGGGGGATGCCCTAGTGAAGGTCTCTGAGGGGGGTTCTAAACAACCACTTCTGGTTTACAAAAGAGCTGTGGATCTGCCCTAGGCTTGTGGTTCAGGCAGGTTTTGGAATTTAAATCCAGGCCGCCCCTTGTTGAGGGTTGTGCTGGGGCTTGGCTCTCAAGAAGGGAGCTAGGCACTTGCCCTACAGCTCAGGGGTACTTCACGAGAGCTCTTGAAGGGAAGCTCCTAGGGGACGCATCAGTTTCACTGTTCTGATTGGTGACCCCTTTTCCCAGAAAGTCTGCTCCTATAAGATGGTGCAGGTGAGCTTTTGAGTGTTAGCACAAGGTTGCCCCCTCTGCTTGGGGCTGCACTGGCTCTTGTGGGGGCAGTAGAGAGCTTGTCACCCCCTCTCTCCTTGCAGCTCACTGCCAGAGTCCTTGGTGAAGGTCTCTGAGGAGGAAGGCTCCAAAATTCCAGTTCTGGTTTACAGTTTGCTCCAGCTGTGGTTCTGAGCTTGGCTTGAGGTAGAGGCAGGTTTTGGAATGCAAATCTAGGCTTTGGGAATCGAATTCAGGTGGCCCCTTGTTGGGGTGGTGCAGGAACTTAACAGGTTAGTTAGTCTGCTGGCTTTCTGGCTTAGTGGTGCCCAGCCAAAGATCCTGAAGGGACGTTTGCAAGTGCACACCTCCCCCTTATTCCACAGCTGCCTTAGCCTGAGGCCCTGCCCAGGTCATTTTTCTTTGGGGATTGTGCCTGCCTACCCAGTGGGAGGGGGGAATATTGGCTCTTATTCCCCAGCCACTCAATTCAGTGTTCATCTAAGGCGGTCTATAGTTTCTCCAGAGGAAAAAGCACTGTTCAGGTCTATTTGGATACAGCCTACAGTTCTTTGTGCTAGACTCAATTGACAGGGTGGTGTTGCCAGTATTTGAAAAGCAGATTTAGTGCACTTTCTCCAGATGGTGCTGTAAAAAGAGAAGTGCTGAACCCAGGAAGATGGCGTCAGGAGATAATGTGGGATTTTGGCTTGGGACTGGGACCTCAGCAGCCTGCCTTCCCAATCTCCAGTACTATGCTACCCTGATCTTCTCCTTCTGGCTTCCATATGCCCTGAGTCTCCTTCCCTCCACCGGAGTCCCAGGTGAATGCCTGTGAGGTATTCTTAACAGAGAAGGCCCTGGATTCAGGCAGACTCCCTCCCCTTCCAGTGGGCCAATTCCCTGATTAGTTTTTGCTAACAAATGTTATGCAGGCTCTTCTTCCAGGCCCTGGTGTTCTGAGTTAGAGGTCGTGGTGTGGGATTGACATCCTTCTTTCCTCTGGGGGGCCTTTGGCAGCCACAGTATTTCTCAGGCTAAAACCACTGCCCTAGGTGCAGAGACCAGCCCTTTCCATCCCTCCACCCCTCTTATTAGTCTCTGTGTAGCTTGTTTTTCAATCCTTGAATATAATGCTCCTGTTCAGGTGTCTTTCTGTTGTTAATTCAGGTAAATTGCTCTAAGTTTTAGCTGTATCTCCAGTCTAGTGCCGGAGAAGGTTTATATTGTTTTCATCTATTCCACCACCATCTTCAATCTCCCTTATTTTTAAAATAAGAAAAGCAATAAAGATTTCTATTTTTCCTAACCTTTTAGCTGAGGAGTCCCATTTCTAGGTATTTTTCCTAAGGAAAGAATCAGAGACATGTACATGTCCAAAAACAAAACTAAAAATTATTCATTATGGAATTGTATATAATAGCAAAAAAAATTAAAATACCCCCTATTCAATAATTAGGTATTTTAGGTTTTTTAATAAAAGTTTTATTAAAACCATCTTAACCATCTTTAAGTGTTTAATTCAGTAGTGTTAAGTATATTCGCATTGTTGTGAATCAGGGCATTTGTTAATAAATTATGGCATACCTTAGGATGGAATATTATAACACCGTTAAATGGTTTATATTAGTATAATGACATGGAAAATGTTTATGACATGTCCATTGAGAAAAATCAGTTTATAAGATGATATGCAGAGTATTATTCTAATTTTGTTTTAAAGATATATTTTGTAAGCATGGGTAAAATAAGTCTGGAAGGATATACATTTAAATATTAACATATATTTCTGTAAACTGGCATTACTGGTTATTATTCCCCAAAGTTTTTGCAAGCAGCATGCATTAGTTTGGCACTCAAAAGAAAAAAGTAAATGTTATGGAAGAGAAAATGGTTTTATCTCTACAGTAATCAATTTTTCTTTATCTATCTGTGCACTGAAAATTGTCCATTAGACTGTAACTATAATATGGGCAGGGATTAGGTGGGTTTTGTTTGTTTTGTTTCATCAACTGAGGATATTTTTTCTATTACTTTTTCAGAGACAGTGGAAGGAGAGAGAGAGAGAGAGAGAGAGAGAGAGAGAGAGAGAGAGAGAGAGATGTGAGAGAGACATTAATTGGTTGCCTTCCACTCCTGCACCAACCAGAGCCAGGGATTGAGCCTGCAATCAAGGTACATGCCCTTGGCTGGAATTGAACCTCAAACACTTCAGCCCATGGGCCGACATTCTAACTACTGAGCAAAACAGGCTATGTGGTTTTTTCAATTGCCCTTTATGCTTCCTGCCATATACTGTTCTGCATTCAATAAACGTTGACTTACTGCGTACGTGCATGTGCATACATATAAGCCTATGTACCTAGGTGGGCATGCATATTTAAATATAACAACCTCACCCTAGCAGGTTTGGCTCAGTGGTTAAAGAGTTGGCATGTGGGCTGAAGGGTCCTGAGTTCAATTCTGGCTAAGGGCACATACATTTGTTGCAGGCTCGATCACCAGTCCAGGTCAGGGCGAGTGCAAGAGGCAACCAATCAATGTGTTTCTCCCACATCAATGTCTCTCTCTCCCCCATCCACTCTCCCTGAAAAGTAATGAAAAAAAATCCTTGGGTGAAGATTAAAAAATAAAATAATAAATAAATAAATACATCTACTTCTTTCTTATCACTACTGAGAAAAAAAGGGAAATGAAGGTTTTTGAAAAGTGCTGTAGTTCTACAGGCCTTTTGCCATTTTGGGGATAGGAAACACTTGCCAAGGCAAATTACAAAGTACAAAATTACCATGAAATATTTGGGGGTTCATATCAGTCAAGTGTTAATTTTAGACCAAGCAATTATATTTTTTCTTTTATTATTTCCTGATAATCTATTCTATTTTTTTTGTTTCTTTATCTTTATTGTTGAAAATATTACAGATGTCCCCTTTTTACCCACATGATCTCCTCCACCTTGCATCCACTCCACCCCCACGCCTTCTCCATACCAATGTCTGTGTCCATGAGTTATGCTTATACACATAAAAGTTCTTTGATTAATCTCTCCCCATCAGTTCCCCCTCCCCCCTTCCCTCTGAGATCCCTCAATCTTTTCCTTGCTTCTATGTCTCTCGATCCATTTTGTTCATCAGTTTATTTTGTTTATTATATTCCACATATAAGTGCAATCATGTGATACTTGTCTTTCCCTGGCTGGATTATTTCACTTAGAATAATACTCTCTAGTTCCCTCCATGCTGTGCCAAAGGATAAAAGATGCTTATATTTTACATCTGCATAGTATTCCATGGTGTGAATGTCCTACAGCTTTTTTATCCACTCATCTACTGATGGGCACTTGGAATGTTTCCAGATCTTAGTTATTGTAAATTGTGCTACTATTAACATCGGGGTGCAAAAGTTCTTTCTGATTGGAGTTTCGGGTTCCTTAGGATATATTCCTAGAAGTGGGTCAAATGGCAAGTCGATTTGTAATCTTTTGAGGAAACTTCCTACTGCTTTGCATAATGGCTGCACCAGTCTACATTCCAACCAGCAGTGTACTAGGGTTCCCTTTTCTTCACACTCTCCCCAGCACTTTTCCTTCATTGATTTGTTGATGATAGCCATTCTGACAGTTGTGAAGTGATACGTCATTAAGGTTTTAATTTGCAAATCTCTGATGATTAGTGATGCTGAACATTTTTTTATGTCTCTTGGCCATCTGTATGTCCTCTTTGGAGAAGTGTCTATTTAGGTCCTCTGCCCAGTTTTTAATTGGAGTGTTTGTCTTCCTTTTGTTAAGTTGTGTTAGTTCCTTATATAATTTGGATGTTAATCCTTTATAAGATTTGACACTGGCAAATATGTTCTCCCATACAGTGGGCTGCCTTTTCATTTTGTTGCTGGTTAATTTTGCTGTACAGAAGCTTTTTATTTTGATGCAGTTCCATTTGTTTATTTTCTCCTTAGTTTCTCTTGCTCTAGGAGATGCTATGACAGATGTCTGAGATTTTGCTGTCTATGTTTTCCTCTAGCATTTTTATGGTTTCATGTCTTACATTTAAGTCTTTTATCCATTTTGAATTTACTTTTGTGTATGGTGTAAGTTGGTGGTCTAGTTTCATTTTTTTGCTTGTACCTGTCCAATTTTCTCAACACCATTTATTGAAGAGACTATCTTTACTCAATTTTATGTTCTTCCCTCCTTTGTCAAATGTTAATTGACCATAATGGCCTGGATCTATTTCTAGGGCCTATGTTCCATTCCACTAATCTATATGTCCATTCTTTTGCCAGTACCAGGCTGTTTTGATTACAGTGGCTTTGTAGTATAACTTGATATCTGATACTGTGATCCTTCACTTTGTTACTCTTTCTGAAGATTGTGTGGCTATTTGAAGTGTTTTCTGGTTTCATATAAATTTTTGAAGTGTTTGTTCTAGATCTGTGAAATATGCTGTTGGTATTTTAATAGGGATTGCATTGAATTTATAGATTGGGTAGTATGGACATTTTAATTATGTTAATTCTTCCAGTCCATGAACATGGTATATTTTTCCATTTGTTTATGTTTTCCTTTGTTTATTTATTTTTTCAGTGACCCGTAGTTTACTGAGTAAATGTCTTATACATCTTTGGTTAAGTTTATACTTAGGTATCTTATTTTTTTATTTGCAATGGTAAATGGGATTGTTTTTTTAGTTTCTCTTTCTGAGAGTTCGTTATTGGTGTACAAAATTTTGTATCTTGCTACTTTGCTGAATTCATTGATTAAGTCTAGTAGTTTTTTGGTGGAGTTTTTAGGATTTTCTATGTACAATATTATGTCAACTGCACACAATGACAGTTTTGTTTCCTCCTTTCCAATTTAGATGCTTTTAATGTTTTCTTCTTGTCTGATTGCTATGATTATGACTTCCAGTATTATGTTGAATAAGAGTGTTGAAAGTGAACACCCCTGTCCTGTTCCTGTTCTTAGGGGTAATGGTTTTAGTTTTTGCCCATTAAGTATTACGTTGGCTGTAGGTTTGTCATATATGGCCTGTATTATATTGAGGTATGATACCTCTATTCCCACTTTGCTGAGAGTTTTTATCAAAAATGGTTGTTGGATTTTATCAAATGTTTTTCTGCATCTATTGATATGATAATGTGATTTTTGTCTTTCAGTTTGTTTATATGATGTATCACGTTTATTGATTTGCAAATATTGTACCAACCTTGCATCCCTGGAAAAAATTCCACTTGGTCATGGAGTATGGTCTTTTTAATATATTTCTGAATCAGATTTTTAATTTTTATTTATTTTTTTTTTTAAAAATATATCTTTATTGATTTCAGAGAGAGGAAAGGAGAGGGAGAGAGAGAGAGAGAAACATCAATGATGAGAGTCGTTGATCGACTGCCTCCTGCATGCCCTCGACTGGGGATGGATCCCACAGCCCGGGCATGTGCCCTGACCAGGAATCAAACCCTGATCGCCTGGATCCTAGGTCGACGCTCAACTGCTGAGCCACACCCGGCCAGGCTGAATCAGATTTTTTAATGTTTTGTTGAGGATTTTAGCATGTATGTTCACCAGAGATATTGGCCTGTAATTATCTTTCTTTGTAGTGTCTTTATCTGGTTTTGGAATTAAGCTAATGCTGGCCTCATAAAAAGAGTTTGTAAGTGGTCTTTCCTCTTGGAGTTTTTGAAATAATTTAAAGAGGGTAGGTGTTAATTCTTCTTTGAATGGTAAAACACCCCTGTGAAGCCATCTGGCCAAGGGCTTTTTTGTGCTGGGAGCCCTTGATTACTGCCTCAACTTCATCAGTAGTTATTGGCTTATTCAGGCTTTCTGACTCCTCCTGATTGAGTTTTGGATGGTTGTATTTTTCTAGGAATTTATCCATTTCATCCAGGTTGTCCACCTTGGTGGCATATAGTTGTTCATAGTATTTTCTTACAATCCTTTGTATTTCTTTTGGGCTAGTTATTATTTCACTTGTTTCATTTCTGATTTTGTTTATTTGGTTTCTCTCTCTTTTTTATTGATGAGTGTGGCTAAAGGTTCATCAACCTTGTTTATCTCTTCAAAGAACCAGCTCTTGGTTTTCATTGACCTTTTGTATCGTATTTTTAGTCTTTATGTCATTTATTTCTGCTCTGATCTTTACTATTTCTTTTTCTTCTACTTACTCTGGACTTTTCTTGTTGTTCTCTTTTTAAGTTTTTTAAGTTGTAGGGTTAGAGAGTCTATTAGAAGTTTTTCTTGTTTTTTTGATGTATGCTTGTAATGCTATGAACTTCCCTCTCAAGAGTGCTTTCATTGTCTTCCATAGATTTGGAGTTATTGTGTGTTCATTTTCATTTGTATCCAGGAAGTTTCTGATTTTTTTCTCAATCTCTTTGGTAACCCAGTCATTGTTTAAAAACATGCTTTTTAGCCTCCATGTGTTTCAGTGTTTTTTACTGTTTTTATTGTAGTTGATTTCTATTTTCATGCCACTGTGGTCCAAGAACAAAGTTGATATTATTTCAATATTCTTGAACTTGTAGAGACTTGTTTTGTGTCCTAACATGTGGTCTATCCTTGAGAAGGCCCCCTGTGCACTTGAGAAGAATGTATATTTTGCAACTTTGGGGTGGAATGTTCTGTAAATGTCAGTTAAACCCATCTGATTTAGTGTGTCATTTAGGGTGACTGTTTCCTTGTTGATTTTTTGTCTGGAAGATCTATCCAGTGAAGTCAGTGGAGTGTTAAAGTCCCTTAGTATGACTGTATTGCTGTCAATCTCTCTATTAAATTCCTCTAGAAGTCTTTTTATAAATTTAGGTGCAGCTATATTGGGTGCATATCTGTTTATCAAGGTTATATCCTCTTGTTGGATCGATCCCTTTAGTATTATGTAATGACCTTTCTAGTCTCTCCTTATGGTCTTCATTTTGAAGTCTATTTTGTCCGATATGAGTATTGCTGTCTCAGCTGATTTTTCATTTCCATTTGCATGGAAAATTTTTCCATCCCTTCACCCTCATCCTGTGTGAGTCTTTTGTTCTGAAGTGTGTCTCTTATAGATAGCATATATTTGGGTCATGTTTTCTTATCCATTCAGCCACCCTATATATTTTTATTGGGGGCATTTAATCCATTTACATTTTTAAAATATATCTTTATTGATTTCAAAGAGAGGAAAGGAGAGGGAGAGAGAGAGATAGAAACATCAATGATGAGAGAGTTACTGATAGAGCCCACAACCCGGGCATGTGCCCTGACTGGGAATCGAACCCCGATTGCCTGGATCCTAGCTCGATGCTCAACCACTGAGCCACGCCCAGGCGGCCTCCATTTACATTTAAGGTTATTATTGAAATATACTTATCTTCTGGCATTTTATTTTTTTATGCCTATGTTTCTCATTCTCTTTATTTCTACTTCTAATTATAGCAGTCCTTTTAACATTTCCTATAATCCTTGTTTTGTAGTGATAAATTCCTTTAGCCTTTTTTTTTTGTCTGAGACCCTCTTTATTTCACCACCTATCTTGATTGGTGATCTTGTTGGATAGAGTAGTCTTGGTTTCAGGTCCTTGTTTTGCATTACCTTGAATACTTCATGCCATTCCCTTCTGACCTCTAGAGTTTTTGATGAACAATCAGCTGACAGCCAGGCATGACTCAGTGGTTGAGCATAGACCTAGGATCCAGGAGATCTAAGTTTGATTCCCAGTCAGGGTACATGCCCAGGTTGCGGGCTCAATTCCCTGTCAGGAATGTGCAGCTGGCAGCCAATCAGTGATTCTCTCTCATCATTGATGTTTCTATCTCTCTTTCCCTCTGCCTTCGTCTCTCTGAAATCAATAAAGATATATTTAAAAGAAAAAAAAAGAAAAGTCAGCTGACAGCTGTATGGGGGCTCCTTTGTAGGTAACAGACTGATTTCTCTAGCTTCCTTTAAAATTCTCTGTCTTGAATTTTTGGCATTTTAATTATGATGTGTCTGGGCTTGGGCCTTTTTGGATTCTTCTTGGTTGGGACTCTCTGTATTTCCTGAACTTGTATGACTTTTTCCTTCACCAAGTTAGGGAAGTTTTCTACAATTATTTCATCAAACTGGTTCTCTAACCCCTGCCTAGTTTTGACCTCCTCTGACACTCCTATAATATGAATATTGTTACCTTTCATGCTGTTCCACAGCTCCTTTAAACCGTCCTCTTGTTTTTTAATTGTTTTTTCTTTTTGAGCCTCTGATTGAGTGTTTTGTTTTTGTTTTCTACCCTGTCTTCTAATTCACTAATCTGATCCTCAGCTTCCTCTAATCTGCTGTTTATTCCTTCCAATGTATTCTTTATTTCTGCTATATCATTTTTCACTTCTGACTCGTCACTTTTCATAGTTTCTATATCTTTTTTCATGCTGCTGAGCATCCTTACAATCAGTATTTTGAACTCTATTTCTGAGAGATTTCTTATCTATATTTCATTTAGGTCTTTTTCTGGACACTTCTCTTATTCTTTCATTTTAGGCTTGTTTTTTGGTCTCCCCATTTTGCCTACTATTTTTAGTTTGTTTCTAAGTATTAGGAAGATCTGCTAGGACTCTCAGTCTTTTTTGAGGGTCTCTGGTAGAGGCCAATGTCAGATGCAGTTTGTGACTTGCCCTGAGTACCCTGTTTGGAGCTACCAATAGCCCTAGGCTTGAGATCTCTGCTGGGGCTGGGTGCGTTTGGGCAGGACCAAGATGCACACCAAAGCCTGCTTTTCTAAGGCCTGGATCCAGAAGCAGATCAGGCAAAGACTCAAAGCACCCTGAGGTCTGCCTCTGCCTGCAAATTGATTAATCTGATTCTCTTAATGACCCTAAGGTGTAGAAGCTCCACAGGGTGGGGCTGCTGCTTGTTATCAGTCTATTAACAAGCCTCAGGCTGTAGAAACAACTATGGGGAAGGGGACCACTTTTCCAGCTGAAAATTGTATGCCCGAGAAAGGTGTCCTCCACAGTTTGGGGGAATTACTGGGCATAGAAATCTAGACAGGCATCCCCTCATCTCACTCTCCAGATCCCACAACCCCAGACTCTCCCACACAGCTCCAGTCCACTCCACTCCTCCTCCACCGGAGCCCAAGGTGAGTGGCTCCACAGGAAACCTTGTCCGTTGGCTCTTTAATAAGGTGCCTGCAGTTCCAGCTGCCCCTCCCTGGCAGACAGAAACCCCACTGTTTTTCACAGCCAGATATTATGTGAGCACCTTTCTTAGTTCTGATGCTCTTGGCTGGGAAACCCAGCCTGGGGTTTAGGCCCCAGAGTCCTCAGTGGGAACCTCCTCGCTGCGGTGTCCCCTTGGACCTTCAGCTGCTGCCTGTGGGAGCCCAGCCAGCCCTCTTGCACCTCTGCACATCCTACCAGTCTCTATACATTCTCCACTTATCCTCCTTGGTTATGAGGGTGTTCTCAAGCTACTTTTCAGTTGATTTTCAGGATAGTTTTTCTATGTTTTAGTTGTAAATCCAGATTGGTCCTAGGAGAGTGTCAATGTAGCTTCCACTCAGTCTGCTGCCACCTTGATCCCCTCCAAACAGTTATTTTCTAGTACGATCTCTGTATGGGTGATATTTGGTCTAAGCCAAATCTCCTAGATTCTACTAATTAGCCTACCTACAAAGTTTATTGGAAATATTTAAGTAAAAATTTTTACCACATACCACTGCAACTGGTAAAGGACTCTGCATGAACTGAAGAGGCCTAAGCTTCTTTTGCATTCATTTTTAGCACTCGTGACTTCTATATCCTCTAATCTCTTCCATTATCACTCCTACCAGTCCTGCCATGATTTCCTGGTTGCAACTCCCAAACACACCTGGAGTTAAAGATGACAGTGGCAATGTGCATGAGCTTTGGAATGGCATGATTTATGCTACTGGTGCAATTGTGACTAGAACCCCAAAGACTGTAAAGACAATCTTACTCTATAATTAGCTCCCCATTCATCACCATGATTGAGTTGGCTGACCTAGCTGACCTAGGTATTTCATCCTTGGGCATCCCTTCCTGAGCTGTGTGCACTTCTGTCAAGAAGGTCACCCTTCCCAGTCAGCTATTGGTATCATTTCTAAACAAGAAGAAGCCTGATTAACTGTACATTTTCTGTCCAAGTAACAAGTTAATCTCATCAAATAGTGTTCTCCATTACTAGGTCAATTTGGAAAACACATCTTTTCCTTCTCTAATTTGAAATATGGCACAATATATGAGATAACACTACTGTATTTTTTGACATTGTATTGACATCCAGGGTCAAAATATATGAACACTCATAGATCCAATATTTGCAATGATTGGAATTTTAAACATGCCATTACAAAATGTGGTATATATAGTGGAATATTATTCAACATTAAAAATTTAAAACAAGGAAGTAAAAAAAGGCCATTAAAATGACTTGTAAGACAAGGCTATTACTGAATAGCATTTCACAGGACTTATTTCCACTCTGAATTTGGAGAAACAAGGAATTCTTGTTAGGGAACCAAGAGTCCATCATGAGAAACACAAGACTGAACTTAAAAGGGACCTAAACATTAGGAATGGGAGGAAGAGGTAACACAGAGGCAGTTACCCTGAAATATCTACTGTTCATTGGGCACAAGATAAGAAACAATCAAGCCATTCTTACAATGCTGAGAATGGTCCAGAGGCAGAGTTGCGTCATTTTAATTTGTCATTATATTTGACATTTTAATTCAGTTTCTTTTTTAAAGATGCTTTGTTGAGAAATGATTGACACAGTGATTAGTCCATACATATAAATTCTGATGTTTTGACATATGTATATCACCAGGAAGTCCTCAAATGAAGATAATGAATATATCCATCCCCTCAAGTTTTCCTCATCATTTTCCAAACCCCATCCCCATCCACTGTCTATAGATTATTTTACATCTTGAAAGTTTTATATAAATAGAATCAAACAGTAAGTACTTTCTTCTGACTTGTTTCACTCATCAGATTTATTCAGAAATTCATCCATTATATAGATAGCATGTTTTGTTTACCCACGCATCTGTTAATGGACATCTGTCTTTATTTTTGACTGTTATTAATAATGTTGCTATGATCATTTGTGTATATGTTTTTGTATGGACTTATGCTTTTAGTTCTCTTCGGTAAATACTTAGGAGTGAAATGGCTGGATCACATGGAAGATGTGTTTTACCTTTGTAAGAAATTACCAAACAGTTTTGCAAAGTGATTTTACTAGTTTTCATTCCCATATGCAGCACATGAAAGTGCTAGCTGTTCCACATCCTTACCAACATTTAGTATAATCAACATTTTTGTTTTAGCCATTTATTTATCAATTGGATGTGAAATGGTATAGTAGTTTCCTATTGCTGCTGTACAAATTACCATGAACTTAATGGCTTAAAACACAAATTGAGTATCTTATAGTTCTGGAAGTTAAATGTTTGAAATGAGTCTTATAGGACTAAAATCAAGGTGTCTGCGGGACTGTATGCTTTCTGGAGGCTCCATTACCTTTCCTTTTTCATCTTGTAGAGGCTACCTACATTCCTTGGGCCATGAATGGCCTCTTTATCTATCTTCAAAGCACATCATTCTAACCTTTGCTTCTGTTGTCACATATATTTCTTTCAACTCTGATATTCCAACTTCTCTCTTAAAAGGACTCTGGTGATTATACTTGGTTCATACAGATAATACAAGATAACCTTCCAAGATCAAGATCCTTAACTTGATACCTGGAAACCCTTTTTACAAGGTAAGGTGACATATTCACAGGTTTCAGGGATTAAGATGTGGGCATCTTGGGGGATAGAAGCATTTATTTAGCCTATCACAACTGATTTCTCATTGTGTGTGTTTTTCAAAGCTTCAGATATAATTTACATAACATAAAATTCACCCTTTTAAAATGTTCAATAGTTTTTAGTATATTTACATAGTTTTGCAGCCATAACCATTAATTTGAGAACATTTTTATCACCCCAATAAGAAACATCACAGTAATTAGTACTTCCTCTTACTTGTTTTCCCCTCCCTTTCTCCAGCTCTTGGCAACCATTAATCTCATATCGGTATTTATGGATTTTCTAACTCACTAATATAAATGTAATCATACAATATGTGGTCTGTTGTGACTGGATTTTCCACTTAGCATGTTTTCAATGTCCATCCATTTTGTAACATATATCAGCTCTTCATTTATTTCTATGTCTAAACAGTACTCTATTTATAGATATACCACATATTGTGTATCCATTGATCGGATGATGAACAATTTAGTTGTTTTCACTTTTTTGCTATTATGAATAATGCTGCTATGAACATTGTATGCAAATTTTTGTGTGGACATATGTTTTCATTTCTCATGGAATATTATTTCTCTTAGAATTGCTGAGTCATATGGTCCTTCTATGTTTTACTTTTTGAGGAACTGACAAATTATTTTCACAAGTGGCCACAAATTTTAAATTCCCACTAGCAAAATATGAAGGTTCAGATTTTTATATGTCCTCACTAATATTTGTAATTGTTTATCTTTTTTATTATAACCATTGTAGCATGTGGGAAGTATTGTCTCATTGTGGTTTTGATTAACATTTTCCTGAAAAGTAAAGATGTTGAACATCTTTTCATGTAATTATTGGCCATTTATTCTTTGGAGAAATACCTATTCATATTAATTGCTTGTTTTTAATTGGGTTATTTGCCTTTTAATTGTTGAGAAATAAGAGCTTCATTATATATTCTAGGTACAGTTCCTTATCAGATATATGATTTGCAAATATTTTACATCATTATCTGTTCCCCCCCCCTCCATTTTCTAAATGGTTTCCTTTGAAGCACAAAAGCTTTTAACTTTGATGAAGTCCAATTTTATCTATTTTCCTTTTGTTGCTTGTGCTTTTGGTGTCATTGTCAAACTCAAGGTCACAAAGATTTATTCTTATATTTTCTTCTAAGGGCTTTTTAATTTTAGCTCTTACATTGAGGTCTTTAATCCATTTTGAGTTAATTTTTGTGTATAATGAAAGGAAAGAATCCAACTTCATCCTTTTGATGAGTGTTTTTATAATGAAAGGGTATTGGATTTAATCAAATGTTTTTCCACACCTCTTGAAACAATCATGTAGTTTTTGTTCTTTATCTATAATATGGTGTGCAGATGCTTCTCAACTTACACTGGGGTTACATCCCAATAAATGCATTTTAAGTTGAAAATGTCATTAGTCAAAAATGCATCTAAGACTGGTGTAGCCACTGAGGAAAATAGTATGGAGTTTCTTCAAAAAATTAAAAATGGACCTGCCATTTGACCAAGTGATTTCACTTCTGGGAATATATACTAAGAAACCAAAAACACCAATTAGAAAGAACTTATACACCCCTATGTTCATAGAAGCACAATTTACAATAGCTAAGATCTGGAAACAACTCAAGTGTTCACCAGTAGATGAGTGGATAAAAAACTGTGGTACATTTACACCATAGAATACTATGCAGCTGTAAAAAAGAAGAGTCTCTTACCCTTTGGGACAGCATGGGTGGACCTGGAGAGGATTATGCTAAGTGAAATAAGCCAGTCAGAGAAAGACAAGCACCACGTGATCTCACTCCTATGTAGAATCTAATGAACAAATGAACAAAATAAACTGATGAACAAGACAGATATAGAAATATAGAGCCAAGGAGAAGTTGGACGGATTTCAGAGGGAAGGTAGGGGTGGAGAGTGGGGTGAGAAATTAATCAAAGAACTTAGATGCATTTCTATATGACCTATGGACAGAGACAATAGTGTGGAGAAGACCTGGGGGGGGGGCAGGGGTAGATGCCAGGTGGAGGGGACCAATGGAGGGGGGAAAGGGGATATCAGCAATACTTTCAACAATAAATAATAAAAATTTAAAAATGCATTTAATACACCTAACCTACCAAACACCATAGCTTAGTCCAGTCTACCTTAAATGTCCTCAGAACACTTACATTAGCCTATAGTTGGGTGATTATCTTGAGTTTTATCTCAAGAGTAATTGCCTTTCTTCTTCTCACCAGAAGCAAGAGACACAAATGGGTGCTATTTAGACATGATAGTATACAAAAACACAATATCCAAAACAAAACAAAACACTAACACCACAGTATACTATAAAGTATCAGTTGTTTACCCTTGTAATCATGTGGCTGAACTGGAGCTGCAGCTTGCTGCTGCTGCTCAATATCATGAGAGTATCATACTACCTACTGCTTTTCCACCATTGTGAAGTAAAAAAATCCTAAATTGAGCCATCATAAGTCAGGGATTGTCTGTGTTATATTGATTGATTTTCATATTTAACACAAGATACCCTTCTTGGACTAAGTCTCACTTGGTTGTGCTATATAATACTTTCTATATATTGCTGTATTCAAGTTGCTAGTTATTTTGTTGAGCATTTTTGTATCTATGTGCACAAGAGATTTTCAGACCAGTTAATTTTGTCTGAGGTCACTTGCTTCCAGCCTAAAGAACTTCCTTTAATTTTTTTTTTTTTTTTTTTTGGTAAGGCAGGTCTGCTAGCAATAAATTCTCTGTTTTTACTTATTTGAGAACATCTTTATTTTGCCTTTATTATTATAAGATAGCTTTGCTGGATATGAGATATTGATTGACAGAGGTTTTCTTTCAGCACTTTGAATATATTATCTTTCTGCTCTCCATTGTTTCTGATTAGAAGTCAGCTGTTAATCTCATGGGGGTTTACTGTATGTGATGAGCCATTTTTCTCTTGCTGCTTTCAAGATTTTCTCTTTGTATTTTAATATTTTTACTATGATGTGTGTTGGTGTAGATTTCTGCATTTATCTTATTTATAGTTCTTTGAGCTTTTAAGATTTGGAGATTAATGTTTTTCATCAAGTCTCAGAAATTTTCAGGCATTATTTATTTGAATATTTTTCTGCCTCTTTTCTCTTTTCTCATGGTACTCCTTTTACGCATATGTTAGTGCACTTAATTTTGTTTGTACACCTGTCTAAGGATCTGTTCATATTTATTTTTTCTTTATTCTTAAAATTGCATAATCTTTATTGATATATTTTCAAATTCACTAATTTTTTTTTTCCTGTCAGTTCAAACATATTCTTTCAAATCACCTGGATTACCTCTAGTGGTTTTTTTTAATGTCATGGGATTTAATTTTTTTCTAGTTTTTAAAAGTTTTTGTTGATTTCAGAGAGAGAAAGGGCGAGGGAGAGAGAGATAAAAATATCAATGATGAGAGAGAATCATCAATCAGCTGCCTCCTGCACACCCCCTACTGGGGATAGAGTCCAAAACCCAGATATGTGCCCTGACTGGGAATAGAACCATGATCTCCTGGTTCATGGGTCAATGCTCAACCACTGAGCAACACTGGCTGTGCGAAGTTTTCATTTTTATTATTATACTTTTGAACTCCAGAGTTTTAGCTTTAAAAAGAAATAATTTTAAAAATAATTTATATCTTCATATTCATGTGTGTTTTTTTATTGAAATATTGTCATAACGCCTTCCTTAATTCACTAAGCAAGGTTTCTTCTAGCTCTTTGAACATATTTATTATAATAGCAATTCTGAAGTATTTGTCTCGTAAATCTGACAGCTAAGACCTCTCACTGGCAGTTTGAGTTTTTGCTTTTTTTCCCTGTCGTTGTTTTTGCAATATATACAACTGTCTATTTCCCCTGCAATGTGCAGACCTAATGCCATTCCTCAGAAGATACAGCTTTGGTATGTATGCAGTCACCCTGAGATGATAGTGGCTTTATCAAGGTTCTTTTTGTCTCTTTCTAGATCTCTCTGTTAAGCAGTCTGCCTCTATTGGTAACATGCAGAGTTTTTAAGCACTATACTAATTTCTGGCTAATTGCTCTACTGTTTTCAGCAATGCCCTGTGGCATAAATTGCTACTCAGTCTGATCCAATTAAACTCTTTGCAGAGGAATTTTTTGAAGTCATCTTTTGATTTTTGTTTTGACTCCAAGAAGGCTTTTATTATCTGTCTCTTCTCCTCATTCTCTCTAATAAATTTGCCTATAGTTAAACCTTTTCTTCTCATGAAACTACTGGCCTCTCCTTAATTGTTTAGCACTAAAATTTCCATTGTTTCAAGAGCACCCTTTGGCTTGTGTTTCTCCACACTTTTTTCCCAAATAAAGGTAGTTCCCTTGGAGATGGCATCAGAGTTCTCTGTTTTTATGGCTCACCTCTTTCTCTCGGTAAAACTTCTGTTTTAAACCCTTTCTCCAAAGCCAGGGTTGGCCTGTATCAGAGTGACTCAACTGCTTTATAAGCAGAGTGTGTCTTGCCTCTCTTGATGTGGAAACTATCCTATAAATAAGCTGTGATTGGGGGCAACTATTTTGGCTCTCCATGCCTAGGTGAGCGCTTCCATACTATGAGTTAAGACTAGCTGGGGAACAAGGGTCCCCAGTCCTCTCAGTCATGCTTGGTTGGAATAGAGTGAAAAAATGGATTTGGGAAAGTGAGAAATGCTTGTTACCTGCCCTTCCTGAAGAGAAACACTATCTTCCTTGATACACCTGCTTGGAGAGGAGCTTCTGTCACTGAGCTTGAGAATCTCATTGTTTTTACCAAGATTTAATAGATTTACTTGAATAAATATCTCTTCATTTGCTCTATACCCTTAGGAAAATTTCCGGAGACTATAAATGGTTGTTTTTAAAAAATAATTTTTACTGCCTTGGCTGGGTGGCTCAGTTGGTTGGAACTTCTCCAATACAACAAAAAAGTTGTGGGTTTGATGCCCAATCTAGGCACATACCTGGGTTGTAGGTTTAATCTCTAGTTGGGGTGCATGTGGGAGTGACCAACCAGTGTTTCTCACATTGATGTTTCTCTCTCCCTATCCTTATCTCTCTAAAAATCTATAAAAAACAATTCCTCAGGGGAGCAAGGCGGCTGCGTTTTAACAGGAGGCTGAATTCCCTTGATCCTAGCCTTGGACTGGATTTGTAGCTAAAATACTGTGAGGTCAGCTTGAAAAAACAAGAGAAGTGTAGCTGATAGGACATATTTTGTCTAAGGAGCACGGAAGAAACAATGTAGAGACTGGTAAGAGAGGGGGAGTCACAGAAAAGGAGAGCCCCCCTGGAACCAGGGCTTGGCAGAGAGGCCTGAGTGATATTGGCTACAAAGCTCCCTCTCCTTTGGAATGTGGGCTCACATCCCCATGCAGGGATCCCAAACCTGTAGCAGCAGAGACTGGAAGGAGATCTTGCATAGCACTAGGCAGAGGGATCTAGGGGAACTCTGTCTGCCTGGGAGGCTGGGTCTGTACTTTCTCAGTGAAAGAGCATGCATGCCTAAGGTTGGCAGCTTCAGCAGAAGTTCACCCTGGGCTCTGACTGCTGGAAAGTCTGTGCCATAGTGTGTGGCTCCAGAATAGAAAGAAGCCTGAGGGCTGCACCCAGCAGTGACCTAAAGGGACCCTCTACTTTCCTGAAAGGTATTGTAAAGAGGCCCAGACTGTGTGTAAACTGTGTGGTATGGGGAAGGGGAAGAGGACTCTTCCACCTCCTGAGCAAGATTGAAACAACTCCCCGCACTTGTGGAGGACACAGACTGCTCCTGCCAGTGGAGCTGGCAGCAGTGCAAATCAGGGATTTTTGACTCACAGTGAGGAGAGTTGGGAACATAAGCAGAGTTGGAATTCTTGACCCCAGCTTTACTGAGGCCAGCTGTGTGGAGAGATAGAAGTCCTGTGCAAGGCTGACTTTGTAACCCCTTCTTTTTGGGCCTGTGGTGTAAGGTCCTTGCAAAGCAGAAATTTTTCTGTCTTTTTTTTTTTTTTTTTTTTGGATGACATGCCATGGCATCTGTCAGGAAGACTTATACTGGGGAGACAGATGAGCAAGAGTTGGGCTTTGTAACTGTGTTGTGAGGAGGCTGATCTGAGCACCCTATGAATTCAGGCAGCCAGTCCCAGGAAGGAAGGGTGGAGTATGCTTACCTTTCCTGCAAGCTGAGAATACCACCTCCAACAGGATGAGCTCTCTAAAGCCCCAGATATCCCTTCTGGACACATTTTGGTGGGGGTAGGGAAAACAGATCAGAGGAGGACATTTCAAGAGTAAAACCCTCAGAAACTATTGTCTGGCACTAGGAGGAAATACTAGCCCCTTCCTATGGCCTAGGCAGGCAACATGCTCTTCAGAGATTCTTTTCATCAATTCCACTGAGCCCAGGGCAGCTGAAACAGCTCCTGCAGAAAAGGCAGAAGGGTGTATCCAACCTGAACCTCCATTAGGACAACTTAAGGAGAACTAAAGTTGGAGGATATGGTAGAGACTGAAGGCTTTGGCTTTGAAGCAGAGATTAATTTCCCCTAATTCTGTGCTTGACAGCAAAATATCTAAGTTGGGGCCCCATTAACCTTAGCCACAGTAGCCTGTCTCCACCCTAAAGACTTTTTTTGGAAGACATTGGAGGAAGACCTGACAACTTCAAGCAGGAGGAGGAGTAGCTGCCAGGTGGAGGTGGTTTTTAGAGAACCTCAGACCAACCACAGCTACAACAAGATGTTGAGAGCCAAACTTAGCTCCTGACATTGGCTGACACAAAAGTATGTCCCAGGAAAGCTGAAATCAGCATACAAGACAGTGAACCTCAGACAACATAAGCTGCATAGATGAACTTTACTTCGTTGGTTTTTTACAAAAAAATTGTTTTGTTTTTTGTTCTTTTTTTCAATATGTTCTTTATTTTTTCTGCTATATTGCTTTGATATTATTATTATTGTTCTTGTTCATATTTTCACTCTTTTCCCTCTTGTTTCTTTCATATCTCTTATTGGCTTCCTTTTTTTCTTGCTCTATCTTATTTCCCCCATTTTCTTTTCCATTCTTTCTTTTGCTTTACTTTTATGTCCCTTCTTATTACCCTCGCATAATCTTTCTTTCTTTCTTTCTTTCTTTCTTTCTTTCTTTCTTTCTTTCTTTCTTTCTTTCTCTCTCTCTCTCTTCTTGTCTTTTTCTTTAACTGTTTTCCTTTTCCTACTCTCTACCCTTATTTTTGCTCTTCCTTCTTTCCTTTGAGAATAATTTTCTGTTCCTTTTCTCTTCCAGTATCCTCTTTACTTTTTATTTTACTATTAGCAATATTATCTTTTTCTCTCTTTTTTGTTTAGTATTCATGTTCTTATTTTGTGGTTGTTTTCACTGTTGTTGGGATTTTTATGTTTCTGTTTGTTTCCTGTTTCATTTTTTATTTGTTTTGCCCTGTCAGCACCTGTACAACAGCTCACATGATGTGGTAGTTACTGAGCCTCACAGTTAGGCAGCCTGAGAGGAGAGTTCACCCACAAATGGGACCATAACAACCAAGACCTAATTACAACAGGAGAGCCCAAGTAACTGATAAAAGGGTCACAACAAGAGCATACAGCTCAGTAGTAGAAGGAAACCACACCACTGGGTCACATAAGACATTTGCTGCAAAAGATCACCCCATGAAGACTGGGAGTCATAACAAGTATATCTAATACATAGATACAAACACAAAGAGACAACTAAGATGGGGAGACAAAGGAACAATTGCCAAATTAAAAAAAAAAAAGGAGGAATCACCAGAAAAAGACTTAAATGACACGGAGATAAGCAAGTTATCAGACACAGAGTTCAGAGTAATGGTTATAAAGTTGTTCAAGACACTTAGTGAGAACTAGGAGAAACTTAATGGGAACTACAAGGAAATTAGTTGGAACTACAAGGAACATAGAGGAAGCTACATCAACATGAAAAAAGATACAGAAATTATGAAAAGGGACAAGGCAAAAATGAACAATATTATATCTGAAATCAAGAATATGCTGGAAGGAATAAAAGCAGACTCAATGAAGCAGAGGATACAATAAGTGAATTAGAAGACAAGGTAGAAAATACCACTCAATCAGAGCATCAGAAAGAAAAAATACTTAAAAAGCATCAGGACAGTTTAATGGAACTCTGGGAAAACATGAAACAGATCAACATCTGCATCATAGGGGTTACAGAGGAAGAAGAAACTGAGCAAGGGGTAGAGAACCTGTTTGAAGACATAAAGACAGAAAACATTCCCAAGCAGGTGAAGAAAAACTCATACAAGTTCAGGAAGCACAGAGGGTAAAAATCAAGAAACCCAGAGACCCAATCCAAGACAAATCACAATTAAAATGACAAATTTTAAAGACAAAGATAGAATCTTAAGGGCAGCAAGAGAGAGACAGTCAGTGACCAACAAGAGAGCTCCAATAAAAATGTCAGCTGATTTATAAAGAGAAACATTACAGGCCAGAAGGGAATGGCACGAATTTAAAATAATGAAAAACAAGGATCTAAAACCAAGACTATTCTATCCATCAAGGCTATCATTCAAAATTGAAGGTGAAATAAAGAGCTTCCCAGTCAAAAAAAAAAAAAAAAAAAAAAAGGCTAAAGGAGTTTATTGTCACTAAACCTGCAAGGCAAGACATGTTAAAGGGACTGCTATAATAAGTAGAAAGAGAGAGGGAGAGAAACATAGACATAAAAATAAAAATGGCAGCAGATAAGAACTTATCAATAATAACCTTGAATGTAAATGGATTAAGTGGTCCTATCAAAAACATAGGGTAGCTGAATGGATAAGAACAAATGACCCATATATATGCTGTCTACAAGAGACCCACCTCAGAACAAAGGACCCACAGGATAAAAGTGAGGAGATGAAAATAAAATCCCATGCAAATGGAAACAAAAGAAAAAGCAGGGGTAGCAATAATTATATCTGATGATATAGACTTCAAAGCAAAGGCCATAACAAGAGACAAAGAAAGCCACAACATAATACTAAAAGGATTTATCCTACAAGAGGAGATAACCCTGGTAAACATATATGCACCAAGTATAAGAGCTAAGTATATGAAAAGCTCTTTGAGGACTTTAAGGGAGAGATTGACACCTATACAGTAAGACTAGGAGAATTTAACATGCCACTGATATCACTGGATAGATCTTCCAGACAAAAAAATCAACAGGGAAACAAAGACCTTACGTAACACACTAGATCAGATGGATTTAATTGACATTTACAGAACATTTTAGCCCAAAGCTGCAGAATATATATTCTTCTCAAATGGGTCATTCTCAAAGATAGACCAGATGTTAGGACACAAACTAAGTCTCAACAAGTTCAAGAGGATTGAAATCATATCAAGCATCTTCATGGATCACAAGGGCATGAAACTAGAAGTCAACTACAATAAAAACACTCAAAAACATTCAAACTCATGGAGGCCAAACAGCATGTTATTAAACAAAGAATGTGTTACCAGTGAAAACAAAGGAGAAAGAAAAAACTTCCTGGAAACAAACAAAATGGAACACACAACCACCCAAAATCTGTGGGACACAGTGAAAGCAGGCATGAGAGGAAAGTTCACAGAATTATAGACCTACCTCAAGAAACAAGAAAAATCTCTAATAAAATATTTAACTCTACAACTAAAAGAATTAGAAAGAGAACAACAAGAAAAGCAGAGTAACGAGAAGGAAATAAATAATAAAGATCAGACTGTAAATAAATGATATAGAGACTAAAAAACAACAACAACAAAAAACCCCAAAATATCAATGAAACCAAGAACTGGTTCTTTGAAAAGAAACAAGGTTGATGAACTTTTACCAGACTCATCAAGAAACAAAGAGATAGGACCAAAATAAATGAAATCAGAAATGAAAGAGGTGAAGTAACAACTGACACCACAGAAATACAATCAATTGTAAGAAAATACCATGAACAACTATATACAACATTTACACCATGGAATACTATGCAGATGAAAAGAGGAAAGATCTTGTACCCTTTGAGAGAGTATGGGTGGACCTGGAGAATATTATGCTAAGTGAAATAAGCCAGGCAGAGAGAAACAAACATCACATGATCTCACTTATATGTGGAATATAAAGAACTTAAAAAACTGATGAACTGAACAGATTGAATGACATGGAAGCATGGGTAAGACTGACAAATCTCAGAGGGAAGGTGGGCATGGGTGGGGAGAGATTAACCAAAGAATTTATGTGCATATATGCATAACTCAAGGACACAGACAATAGTGTGGTGAGGGACTGGGGAGGGGGTGGGTGTGGGGTGAAAGGGGGAATGGGGAGGAAAGGGGACATCTGTAATATTTTCAACAATAAAAAACAAACAAACAACAACTATATGCTAACAAATTGGACAACCTGGGAGAGATGGACAAATTCTTAGAAATGTACAATTTGCCAAAACTCAATCAGGAAGAATCAGAAAGTTTGAGTAGACCATTAACTAACAAAATTGAAGCAATAATAAAAAAATAAAGAAAAAACTCCCAGCATACAAAAATCCTAGACCAGATGGCATCATAGGGGACTTTTACCAAACATTCAAAGAATTAACACCTATCCTCCTCAAAATATTCCAAAATATTCAAGATGAGGTAAAACTTCAAAGCTCTTTTTACAAGGCCAGCATTATCCTGATTCCAAAACCAGATAAAGACACTACAAAGAAAATTATAGGACAATATCCTTGATGAACATAGATGCTAAAATCCTCAACAAGATATTAGGAAATAGGATCCATCAATACATGAAAAAGATCATACATCATGATGAAATAGGATTTATTCTGGGAAGCAAGGCTGGTACAATGTTTGCAAATCAATATTTTTTGTATGTCACGTTAATGAAATGAAGGGTAAAAATTCAAATGATCATATCAGTAGATGCAGAAAAAGCATTCAACAAAATCCAGCACCAATTTTTTAATAAAAACTCTCAGCAACATGTGATAAAGTTATCATACTTCAAAATAAAAAAATCCATTTATGATAAATCTACAGCCAACATCATAAATGGTAAAAAAATAGAATTGTTTCCCTTAAGAACAAGAACAAGACAGGAATATCTGCTATTACCATTCCTAGTCAACATAGTACTGGATCACCACAGTGATCAGACAAGCATAAAAAATAAAAGCCATCACATTTGGAAAGGAGGAAGTAAAATTTTCAAAATTCTCAGATGACATGATATTGTGCATAGAAAACCCTACAGAATTCACCAAAAAACTACAATAGTTGATAAATCAATTTGGCAAAGTAGCAAGATACAAAATTAGAATGCAGAAATCAGTACCATTATTACATACCAATAATTATCTCTCTGAAAGAGAAACTAAAAAAACAACCCCTTTTACCATTACAACAACAACGACAAAAGATACCTAGGAATAAATTTAAGCAAAGAGAAAAAGACCTGTTCTCAGAAAAATACAGGACGTTGAAAATAGAAATAGAGGAAGATACAAAAATTGGAAGAATATATCGTGTTCATGGATTGGTAGGATTAATATCATTAAAATGTCTATACTACCCAAAGCGATCTATAGATCCAATGCAATCCTCATTAAAATACCAATGGCATATTTCACAAATATATTAAAAATACTGCAAAAACTTATATGGAACCAAAAGTGACCTGGAATAGCCCCATCAATCTTGAGAAAAAATAACCATGTTGGAGGGAATAATAATACTGGATATTAAGTTATGATACAAAGCCTTGTAATCAATATGCACAGCCCATGGACACAGACAATAGACAGCAGAAGAACTGGGGAGGGGTGGATGATAGGGGGACAGGGTAAAGGGGAGAAAATAAATGATATCTGAAATACTTTCAATAATAAAATAAATTAAAAAAAAAAAAACACAAGGCAAAACAAAAATAAAAAAAATGAAAAAACCTGAAACTGGCACAAGAACAGACATATAGATCAGTGGAACAGAACAGAGAATTCAGAAATTGACCCAAGCCACAGTGCTCAATTAATATTTGACAAAGGAGATAAGAGCATCCCTGACTGGTTTTGCTTAGCGATTAGAGGGTCAGTCTGTGGTCTGGAGAGTTGAAGGTTCAATTCTCAGTCAAGGGTACAAATTTGGGTTGTGGGTTCATTTCCCAGTTGATCGGGGCACATGTGTGAGGCAACCAATTGATGTGTCTCTCTCACATAGATGTTTCTCTCTTTCTCTCTCTCTCTCTCTCCCTCCCTCCCTCCCTTTCATCTCTGAAAATTAATGGAAAAAATATCCTTGGATGAGGATTAACAAACAAACAAAAGGCAAGAACATACGATGGAGTAAAGATAGTCTCTTCAATAAATGGTGTTGCAAAAATTGGACAGGTACATGCAAAATCATGAAGCTAGACCACCAACTTACACCATATACAAGAATAAACTCAAAATGCATAAAAGACTTGAATGTAAGTCGTGAAAACATAAAAATTCTGGAAGAAAAAGTAGGCAGCAAAATCTCAGACATCTCACATAGTGGAATTTTCACTGATACATCTCCTAGGTCAAGAGAAACAAAGGATAAAAATAAACAGATGGTACTACCTCAAAGTAAAAAGTTTATGCACAGCAAGAGAAATCAGCATCAAAATGAAAAGAGAACCTACTGTATGGGAGAACATATTTGTCAATGACACATCTGGTAAGTGTTAATTTCCAAAATATATAAAGTACACATACTACTCAACCAAAGGAAGATAAACAATCCAATTAAAAAATAAACAGAGGACCTTAATACACATTTCTTCAAAGAGGACAAGTGGCCAATGAAAAAATGCTCAACGTCACTAATCATCAGAGAGATGCAAATTAAGACAACAATGTGGTATCAGCTCCCACCTGCCAGAAGGCTGCCATCAACAAATCAACAAATGACATGTGCTGGCGAAGATGTGGAGAAAAGGGAAGCCTAGTACACAGCTGGTGGGAATGCAGACTGGTGCAGCCACTATGGAAAATAGTGTGAAGTGTCCTCAAAAAATTAAAAATGGTACAGCAAATTGACCCAGAGATCCCACTTCTAGGAATATATCCTAAGAAAGCTGAAACACTAATCAGAAAGAACTTAGGTAGCCGCATGTTCATAGCCATGCAATTTACAATAGCTAAGATCTGGAAACAGCTCACGTGCACATCAGTAGATGAATGGATAAAAACGCTGTGGTACATTTATACCATGGAATATAATACAGCCATGAAAATGACAGATCTCTTACCCTTTGGGACAGCAGAGATAAAACTGGAGAGTATTTTGCTAAGCAAAATGAACCAGTCAGAGAAAGACAAATATCACATGATCTCACTTTTATGTGGAATCTAATGAGCAAAATTAACTGATGTATAAAATAGAACCAGAGGCAAGGAAACATGGAATTGACTGATGAATCTCAGAAGGAAGAGGAGCAGAGGGGAGGGGCGTGGGAAGAGATTAGTCAAAGATCTTGTATGCATAAATGAATTGCTCATGGGCACAGACAGTAGAGTGGTAAAGGCCTGGGGCATGGTGGCAACCAGCTGGAGGGGAAAATTGAGGGTAACAAGGTAAGGGAATCTGTAAGACTCTCAACAATAAAGATAAAAATATACTGAGCACACACACAAACACAAAAACATATCCTCAGGTGAGGATTATAAAAAAAGGAGTAAATAATTTTTTACCATTTATGGCTGCTTTGTTGGGTAGAGAGTTTATGGAACATCTCATTTTTCCACCTGGAAGTAATCTCTCTGTTTAATATTCAAGAAAACTGTAACACTATTTTCCAGAGTGACTGTGTAATCTTACACTCCCATTATCATTATAGGTGACATCCTAAGTTGATACAACCTCACTAACTGTTAACATTACCAATATTCTCTACATCCTCACTAGCGTTTGACGTTATTAATATTTTATTTTAGTCATTCTGATAGTTGTGCAGTGTTCTTTATTTGCATTTCCCTGATGAATAATGATATCGAGGCAATGCCTATGTGCTTTATTTTTTTTAAAATTATTTTATTGTGAAAAGTATTACAAATATCCTCCTTTTTTCCCCACAATGGTCCCCTCCATCTCTCATTTGCCTCCCCCAGGCCTTCACCACACTATTGTCTGTGTTCAAGGGTTATGCATATTTGCATATAATTTCCTTGATTAATCTCTTCCCACCTACTCCCTTACCACCGCTTTCCCACTGAGATCCATCAGTCTGTTTAATGCTTCTAAGTCTCTGGATCTATTTTGTTCCTCAGTCTATTTTATTTATTAAATTTCACATATAAGTGAAATCATGTAAAACTGAATCAGAAAACCTGAATAGGCCAACAACAACTGGTGAAATAGAAGCAGCAATAGAAAAGCTACCAGCAAACAAAAGCAATGGTCCAGGTGAAATGAAAGGGGAGCTTTCTAACTCTTTAAGTTGTAGGGTTAGATAGTTTACTAAAAATTTTCTTGCTTTTTGAGGTAGGCTTGCAGTGCTATGAACTTCCCTCTTATGACTCCTTTTGCTGTTTCCCATAGATTTGGGATTTTGTGTGGTCATTTTCATTTGTTTCCAGGAAGTTTTTGATTCCTTTCTTGATCTTATTGGTAATATAGAATCTAATAACAATTTTGTTTTTTACACAGTGTTTATCCTTTGAGACAACAACTGATTTAGAAGGAATAAAAAGCAATTTAGGAACATGCTAAGCTAAAATGTGAATTAGACATGCAGATAGTATATTATTTTACCATTTACTGTGATGGGCACTGTTCCTCATAATAAAACTTCAATATTGGCCATTCTCCCCTGAAGGTTATAACTTCAATATCTAAGACTAGATTGGAATTATTGGTAAAGGGTTCTCTCTCCCCACCCTCTCTCTCCCTTTCTCTCCTAATCATGTATATTTATGGATTTTTTTTTTTACTTTTCCCTGATTATCAAATTGGTAATTACACATTAGAGAAAATTTAGGAAGTGCAGAGGAATATATGTAAAGAAACAAATCATCCATCATCTCCCAGCAAGGGGCCACAAGAAACAGTAGACATGGTGAAAAAAAGGCAACACTATTTCAAATTATTGAGATATCAACTCTTTGTCCCACCATTCTCCATTGATTGATAAGCTTAGTGATAAGAAGCTAATTTCATTTCCATCAGAATTTCATTGATGTGGGGACTTTTATGGGAAGATACTAAATGGTCATAAAAGATGTGAACTAGGAATGAAAATAGTTCTAAGGCAAGTGTTAACTACAGGTCAGAATATAGTTTATTAGTGACAGTGATTCCAGGGACCAACTTCATTTTACCTCAGTCAAAAGGTACCTTGAGAAAAATGAAAATGAAAACACAATAACCCAAAATATAGAACACAGTAAAAGAGTCCTAAGAGAAAAATTTATAGCAATACAGGTCTACCCCAAGAAACAAGATAAACTCAAAAAACAATCTAACATTCACCTAAATGAAATAGAAGAACAACAAAGAAAGCCCAAACTGAGTAGAAGGCATAAAATAATAAAGATCAGAGTAGAAATAAGGAAAATGGAATCAAAAAAAACAATACAAAAGATCAGTGTAACCAAGAGTTGGTTTTTTGAAAATACAAGCAAGATTGACAAACATTTAACCAGACTCATCGAGAAAAAAAAGAGGAGAATCAAATAAATAAAATCAGAAATGAAAAGGAGAAGTGTCAAATGACACCAAAGAAATACAAAGGGGTATAAGAAAACATTACAAATAATTATATGCCAACCCACTGGACAAACTAGAAACAAAATGAATATTCCTAGAAACATAAAAGCATCCAAGACCAAATCAAAAGGAATCTGAAAATCTGAATAAACTGATATCTACTAATGAAATCAAATCAGTAATCAAAAAACAAACAAAAATCCTGTACCAGATGGCTGCACAGGTGAATTTTACCAAATATTCAAAGAAAAACAAGTACCTCTCCTTCTCAAAGTATTCCCAAAACTGCAAGAGGACGGAAGACTCCCAAACTCATTTCATGAAATTAGCATTATTTGGAATCCAAAACTAAACAAAGACACTACAAAGAAAGTAAAATATAGACCAATATCTCAGGTGAACATAGATGTAAATATCCTCAATAAAATATTAGCAAACTGAATTCAACAATACATTAAAAAGATCATACACCACAATCATATGGGATTTTTTTCTGGGATGCAAGGTAGATTCATTATATGCATACACCAATTAGCATGATGCTCCACATAAACAAAATGAAAAATAAAAATGATATGAACATACCAATTGATACAGAAAAAGCATTTGACAAAATCCAGCACCCATTTATGATTAAAAACAAAACAAAACAAAAAAAACAACAACTCTCAGTGCAGTGGTAATAGAGGAAACATACCTTAACATAATAATGACCATGTCTGACAAACTCATAGCTAACATCATACTCAATGGTGAAAAGCTAGAAACATTTTCTCTAAAATCAGAAACAAGACAAGGATGTCCACTTTCACCAATCTTATTCAACATAGTAGTGGAAGTTTCAGCCACAGCAATCAGGTAAGACAAAGAAACAAAAGGCATCCAAATTGGAAATGAAGAAGTAAAACTGTCACTATTTGCTAAGGACATGATGCTATATGTATAGAAATTTAAAGTTTCCATGAAAAAACTACTAGAACTGAAAAATAAATTTATTAAAGTAGACAAATACAAAATAAACATTCAAATATTGGTTGCATTTTGATGCACCAATAATAAACTATGGGAAAGTGTAACTAAGAAAACAATTCTATATACAATTACATCAAAAAATAAAAATACTTAGGAAAAAAATTTAACCAAGGATGTAAAAAACCTGTACTTGGAAAATTATAAGACATTGAAGAAAGAAATTGAAGTTGATACAAATAAATAGGTGTTCATGGATAAGAAGAATTAACATCATTAAAATGTCCATATTATCCCAAGCAATCTATAGATTCAACACAATTCTTGTTAAATACAAATTACATTTTTCACAGAAATAGAAGAAATAATTCTAAAATTTATAAAGAACCACAAAAGACCCTGAATAGCCACAGCAATTTTGAGAAAAAAGAACAATGTTGGAGGTAATATGATACCCAATATCAAACTATAGTACAAAGCTACTATAGTAATAAAAATGGAATAGTACTAAGAAACCCAAAACACTAATTTGAAAGAATATATTCAGCACTATATTCATTGCAGAGTTGTTTACAATAGCCAAGATTTGGAAGCAGCCCAAGTGTCCATCAGTAGATAAGCAGTTAAATGGTGTTGTACATTTACATTTACAGAATGGAATCTTACTCAGCCATAAAAAAGAAGGAAATCTTACCATTTGTGACAACATGGATGTGGCTAAAGGATTTTATACTAAGTGACATAAGTCAGGCAGAGAAAGACAAATGCTAAATTATTTCACATATATGTGCAATCTAAAAAAGAAAATGAACAAACAAAATAGAAACAGAGTCATAGACACATAGAATGGACTGACGGCTGTCAGATGAGAGATGGGTTGGAAGGCTGGTGAAAAAGGTGAAGGGATTAAGAAGTACAGATTGGTAGTTACAAAATAGCCTTGGGAATGTGAAGTACAGCATAGGGAATACAGTCAATAATGTTCTAATAGCTATGTATGTTGCCAGGTGGCTACTTAAAATATTGTGGAAATCAGTTTGTAAATTATATGGTTGTCTCACCACTAAGATGTACAGCTGAAACTAATACAAAATATTACTGAATGTAAACTAATTGTAAAAATTCAAATAAAAAAGAATATATCATTCAGACCTCCATTTTTAAACCAGCTAGTTAGTCAACAGGACAAATGGAGTAAGCCATGTCTATGAGGTTAAGAACAACTGATTTCCAGAAGTTTTTATTTTATCTATTATGGAATGAAGGGAAAATGACTTACCTCTCATATAATTCTTTTGAAATAATCAATGGAAAATATTTCATTTTAAGAAAGGCAAACTATTTGAAAGTTATTTTTTTACACCATAAATAGGAAAGACAAAAATAGTCATGTCTTATCCTGATCAACAAGATATATCTGGGAAAAGCTGGCAACTAAATGCAAAGTTACTGATTTGTACAATAACATATGTTGCCCCATGATTTATTTGTTTCATTATAAATTTTCTTTCATTTTGGTAATTTTAATACTTTAAAAATTTGTGAGCAGTTTACATTTCATCTTGTTAAAAGAACTTTTGATATCTGCAAACTTGTACCTGCTTAACATAAACTTATGTAGTGAGAATATAGGTTTTCTCTTTTTAACTTTAAGCTTAGCATAAGAAGAAAGGATAATGTGTTTGTTTCTTTGGAACCTCAGGCAAATTCAACTCCCAATACTCAATTTCCTGAGGCATCCAGTAACTGACTTGAATAACTCTTATAAAATGCAAAGGGACGTTTTCTTCCTTTCTAGCACTCCCTGAAAATATATACAAAAATAGATGCATATTTTAAATATCTTACAGTTTAGGATAGTTTGATATATTAATTTAGACCGATATAAGTTATTATACATGAATGTTTATGCATTTTAAGTTAGAAAGTAAGCCTGAGCTGAGAGGACACTTAGAAGGCAAACATCGAGAGGATGAAAATTAGGTCCAGTGAGATTAACTCAAAACCAAAGACAAGTGTGTCTGTCTGCATTTTATGTGTGTCCATAAAGAGCTTGTAATTCAAAGTTGGTATAATTCTGACAAAAGACAGAAGGTATTTCTACTTAATGGCTGAAATAGCACAACACAATTTATCCTTCACATAACTGCCCATTTTAAAATTAATTATGCTTTCATGATGATTTTTTAAATTTGAACTATTTTAAAAGTTGCACACCATCAAAATTCTCAATATTTTGTACTGTACTATCTCAAATTTGCACAATTAAAATTCCTATAAAATGTGGCCAAATTAGAACACATGAAGCATTGCTCTCTGACCTTATTTCTCTACTCTTTTACACCACACTGGCTGTCTTTAGGTTACTTCAGTACTGTGTGCTTCATCCTTACAAAGAACCTTTGCAGGTGGTATTCCTGGGATGTCCTCCAATCTCACCTCTATTTTCTTCTTCACCTAGGTAAATCATATTCATCTTTAAGGTTTTAGCTCCAGTATCATGTCAATTTTATTTGTCAGTGCTTATCATAAAAGTATGTACCTTTCCTTCAGGGCTTTTCAGATTTTAGTAATATGTTCATATTCAAAATGATTTTTTGACTAATGTAAGTTTTATAAGGAGACAAAGTTCCACTTTTCTCAGTGGCATCCTCAGTACCCAGCACAGTTCCTGGCATATAATAGGTGCTCAACAATAACTTGTTGAATTAATTAATTAATTAATGAGCAAATGTCCATAATTGTTTCAGTATTTTCTAATTTTCCACAGAAGCCCAGATAATACATTTAATAATCAGATTAATTAATCAATTAATTAATGTATTTTTGAAGGAGTATGTACAAATGTATTGATTTTAGGTTCTTTCATACAGTAATACATGCATTACATCTCTTTGGAGTATGTTTCAATCTTGAACACAATACATGGGTTTATTACTGTGTAGAATGCTGATATCTTTCCTGTAAAGTATTGTAATATAATGGCATCTACTGGGGGACAATGTTCCAACATTCATTATTTCGTTAGCATCTCACTTTAGTTTTTTGGGTTTTTTTATTGTTCAAAATATTATGGATGTACCTTTTTCTCCCCACTGACCCCTTCCACCCCACCCCACCCCACCCTCCTCCCTAGTCCCTCACCACATGATTGTTTGTGTCCTTGGGTTATGCATATAACCATATAAATTCTTTGGTTAATCTCCCCCCTCCACCCCCCTCCTTCCCTCTGAGATTCGTCAGTCTGATCCATGCTTCCATGTCATTGAATCTATTCTGTTCATCAGTTTATTAAGTGTCTTAGATTCCACATATAAGTGAGATAATGTGATGTTTGTCTTTCTCTGCCTGGCTTATTTCACTTAACATAATGTTCTCCAGGTACATCCATACTGTCCCAAAGGGTACAAGATCCTTCTTCTTTACATCCACATAGTATTCCATGGTGTAAATGTCCCACAGCTTTTTTATCCACTCATCTACTGATGGACACTTGGGCTGTTTCCAGATCTTAGCTACTGTAAATTGTGCTGCTATGAATGTAGGGGTGCATATATTCTTTTTGATGAGTGTTTCAGGATTCTTAGGATATATTCCTTGAAGTGTAATCACTAGGTCAAAAGACAGTTCCATTTTTAATTTTTGAGGAACCTCCATACTGTTTTCCACAGTGGTTGCAACAGTCTCCATTCCCATCAGCAATATACTAGGGTTTCCCTTTATCCACATCCTCGCCAGCACATGTCATTTGTTGATTTGTTGATGGCAGCCATTCTGACAGGTGAGAAGTGATATCTCATTGTGGTTTTAATTTGCATCTCTCTGATGATTAGTGACATTGAGCATTTTCTCATGTGTCTCTTGGCCATCTGTATGTCCTCTTTGGAGAAGTGTCTATTCAGGTCCTTTGCCCATTTTTTAATTGGATTGTTTGTCTTCCTCTTGTTGAGTTGTATGAGTTCTTTGTACACTTTGAAAATTAGCTCCTTATCAGATACATCCTTGGCAAATATGTTCTCCCAAACTGTGGAGTTCTTTTGTATTTTGAGGCTGTTTACTCAATGGTCAAAAACAAAAACCATTTCCCTTAAAAACAGGAACAAGACAGGGATGTCCACTTTCACTACTCTTATTCAACATAGTATTGGGAGTCCTTGCCACAGCCATCCAACAGGAAGAAAACATAAAAGGTATCCAAATTGGAGAGGAGGGATAAAACTGTCCTTATTTGCAGATGACATGATATTGTACATAGAAAATCCTAAAGACTTCATCAAAGTACTACCAGATTTGTTAAATGAATTCAGCAAGGTAGCTGGATACAAAATTAATATCCAGAAATCCATGGCATTTTTATACACCAACAATGAACTTTCAGTAAGGGAAACTAAAAAAGAATACCGCCCAGCCTGGCATGGCTCAGTGGTTGAGCATTGACCTAGGATCCAGGCAATCAGGGTTCGATTCCTGGTCAGGGCACATGCCCGGGTTGTGGGCTGCAGCTGATCAATGACTCTCTCATCATTGATGTTTCTATCTCTCTCTCTCTCTGTCTCCTGTCCTCTCTCTGAAGTTAATAAAGATATATTTAAAAAAAAAAAAAAGAATACCATTTACCATTGCAACAAAAAAAATAAAATAACTAGGAATAAACTTAACCAAGGATGTAAAACACTTATACTCGGAAAACTATAGGTCACTGAAAAAAGAAATAGAGGAAGATATAAACAAGTGGAAGACTATACCATGCTCATAGATTGGAAGAATTAATAGCACTAAAATGTCCATACTACCCAAAGCAATTTATAGATTCAATGCAATTCCTATTAAAATAACAACAGCATATTTCACGGAGCTAGAACAAACATTCCAAAAATTTATATGAAACAAAAGACCCCAACTAGTGGCAACCATCTTGAGAAAGAAGAATAGAGTTGGAGGGATCACTTTACCAGACATCAAACTGTACTACAAAGCCATCGTAATCAAAATGGCCTGGTATTGGTACAACACCAGACATATAGATCAATGGAACAGAACAAAGACCCCAGAAATAGACCCACACAATTATGTTCAGTTAATATTTTCCAAAGGCAGCAAGAGCATACAATGGAGTAAAGGCAGTCTCTTCAATAAATGGTGCTGGGAAAATTGGACAGTTACATGCAAAAAAAATAAAACTATACCACCAACTTTCACCACACACACACACAAAAAATCCTCAAAATGGATAAAAGACTTAAATATAAGTCACAAAACCATAAAAATCCTGTAAGAAAACATAGGCAGTAAAGTCACAGACATCTCACCTAGTGGAATTTTCACTGGTATGTCCCCTAGGGCAAGAGAAACAAAAGAAAAAAATAAACGAATGGTACTACATCAAACTAAAAAGCTTTTGCAGAGCCAAAGAATCATATGTTTTAAATTAAAAGGAAGGGACTCCTAATATAATAATACCTGATATTTATTGATCATTTACATATGTACCAGCTACTATTTTAAATGCTTTATATGCATTCTCTCATTTAATTCTCCCCAAATCCTGTGAAATAGGTACAATAATTATCCCCACTTTACTAATAGAGAAACTGAAGTAGATCTTATTGTTAGCAAGAGGAGAAGGTTGGACTCAACTCCAAGCAATCTCCTCCACACTCCATGTTTTTAAATGGTAAGCGAGCAAACCCAACTTCCCAATTTTCCAGATGAGAAAATTGAGGCCCAGAAGAAAAGTGACTTGTCCAAGTTTTTACAACCAATTTAGTGACAAAGCCAGAAACAACATAGAACCTAGGTATCTTGATTAATAATTAATAACTTTTAACTATCTCACTCTGCCACTGATAATACATTAACTCAAATAATAGAATTATTATGCATATTATTGTACATAATTACTCTTTAAATTTTATCTTTAAAATGAGATCTTTCTCCAAGCAAAGTTCAAGAGCTTTTTGAGTCAGGGGTTTACTTATTTTCTTAGTTCATGGCCTAATAAAAAGACAAATATTTGAGGATTGGTAGCTGGAGTGATTTCTAAGGAATTTAAATAAGAACTAATAACACTTGTACACATCTGTTAAACAATAGCAAGTATCCAGTATTACCTGACTGCCCATGGTGCCAAGATTTCACAACTGTAATTTGTAATGCTTAAGTCAATGGAAGTGAGAATCTTGTTAAACTGTTTTGTTTTTTGTTTTGACAGAGACCCTGGGATACAGAGATATTAATTTGCCCCAAATCACACAGCTAGTAAGTAGTGGATCTAAGCTCACTAGCAACTCTGATTCGAAAATAGTAGAAAGGGTTGAAGATGAGGTATTGGTTATTGGTAGTAACATTTCGTGACATTAGTTCCTTGATAAAAATGGATGGAGGTTTTTGATTTTTCTCTTCTCAAGTGCTTAAGGACAGCAAATCATTAGTTACTTTACATGAGATTATTCAAGTTAAACTGACCAGTGAGTGTATTCCTGTTTAAATTATTGCAATGTATCTTTCTGTTTCATCTGTGGGCTCCTAGATGACAAGGCATGTGCTTTATATATATTTTTGTTTTCTTGGCATCTAGCACAATTCCTGACACAGAGTCAAATATTTATTGAAGAATGACTAATTACAGTATTCATATTTATCATATTTTTGAACAAGTGTAGACAGTATGGTTTATGCTGTAAATAAGTGTCTTGAGTTAGAAACGAGAACAGAAGGCTTTGTCAGCTATTGGAAGACCCTTAGTTGTGTGATTCTGAGGCAGTACACTTTACCTCAGTGTGTCCCCACTTTCTTAAATGTAAAATAAGGATGATGCCTTCCTTGCAGGGTTGATGTGAGAAATGATAATTCATGTAACATGACTAGCACGTAGACAATAAATAAATGAGTTATTATCTTGGATCAGTAAGAGGGGTAGATAGACTAAGAAACTCCATTTTATGTGGGGAAGATGTTTTGGGGAATTCATACCCTTAATACAGAAGTTTTTAATCTGTGAATCTTCTAAAATGCTATGAATAATTCTGAATATGTTCATTTTTCTGGGGTGACAGTTCATTCATTTTATTTATTAGATTCTTAAACTGGTATGTGGCCTGAAAAGTTTAATAACCAAAAGTCCAAATACTTTAAATAGAGTACTGTATTACAACAGTGTCATAATCAGTCTTCCCTCAAATTAACTCCATCAAAAGTTTAACTCTAAGATAGGTAAAAAATGTCTTTTGAAAAAGGACCTGCCATCTTCCCCCTATGCTCTGATACTATCCCAACTTTGGCCAAGGGAGAAAAAAAAGGATGTGAAACCACTGGGAAAAGAATGAGACCACTCATCCACTCCAACTCTGCCATTAGTTAGTTCAAGAAGAATCTTTATTTAAGGCTATGTTCACCAGAATACACTGATGAATCCTGCACAGAGTGAAGAATATACATTTGTAATCTCCATCGTACAGGGAACTCATAGGAATTGAGAGAAATAAAGCTTCAGAACATTAAAAGGGTCAAATCCTGGGGGTTTTAACTGCTCTGCCCCTCATTCTCTTTATCCCTGAAAGTCAAAATCTCTTTTTACTTTTTAAAGTAATGGTTTGGAAGCTTGCTTTCAGGTTCTCATGGCCCATGGTGAAGAGAAAAAGATGATTGGTGTTAAAATTATCTTCTGTAGTTGATAATAAATAGTTTATTTATTTATTTTATTTTTAATAGTATGACAGCATTTATTTCAAATTTTTGAGCAACATAAAGCTGCTATTCTATATATTACTTGTAACAGATATATACTGAAAATATTAAAGTATGAACCACACTTTTAATTATTGTAGCTTCACAGTATATTTTAATAGCTGTCAGATCAACTTTTCTCTTTTTCTTCCCATGGTTTTTGTTCATTCTTATGGCTTTATTCTTCTAATGAATTTAAAATCAATATGTTAAGTTCCAGAAAACATGCAGTGGGATTTAATTGGAATTGTATTTCATTTGTTGATTAATTTGAGAAGTATCCTTATCTGTACAATATTATGCTATCTCATCCAGAAGTGTGGCATTGCTCTTTATTCAGGTCTGTTTTAGGCTTCCATTAACATTTGGTTGTTTTGTCTTCAAATAAGTCCTGCTCAAGTGTATATTTATTCATATATATAAATATAATATACAAACTTTTTTCTTATCCTTCCTAAATGAATATTGCTGAAAAAAGTAAAATGATATCTCACATTTGTGACCAGATCACTTACTAAACTTTCTATTAATTGTAACAGATTTTTCAGACTCTTCTTGAAACTTTCAGATTTATAATTATATTATTTATAAACAATGAGAACAGTATCACCTCCTTTTTCTCTATTATCTACCTTTCTTTCTATCCTCATTTCTTTATTGTGTTTTATTGCATTAGTGAAAACATCTAGTGGCTATCTTTGTTTTTCAATTACAGTTGACATTCCATATTATTTTATATTAGTTTCAGGCCTACAGCATAGTGGTCAAATATTTATATAATTTATGAAGCAATTCCCCTGATAAGTCTAGTACCCTCCTGCCATTATTTGTAGTTATTACAATATTATTGACTATATTCTGTATGCTGTACTTTACATCCCCATGACTATTTGGCAACTACCAATTTGTAATTCTTAACTTCTTCACCTTTTCCATCTAGCTCCCCAACCCCCATCCCCTCTGGCAATCAGTTTGTTCTCTGTATATAAGACTGTTTCTGTTTTGTTTGTTTATTTTGTTCTTTAGGTTCCACATATAAGTGAAATCACATGGTATTTGTCTTTCTCTGTCCGACTTATTTCACCTAGCACAATAACCTCTAGGTCCATCCATGTTGTCACAAATGGTAAGATTTCATTCTTTTTTGTGCCTGAGTAATATTCCATTGTATTCATGTACCACATCTTCTTTATCCAATCATCTATTGATGTGCACTTAAGTTGCTGCTATATCTTGGTTATTATAAATAATGCTTCAATAAACATAGGGGTGCATATATCTTTTCAAATTAGTGTTTTGGATTTCTTCAGATAAATACCCAGAAGTGGAATTACTAGTTCATATGGTAGATCTATTTTTCATTTTTTGAGGAACTTCCATACTGTTTTCCACAGTAGCTGCACCAATCTGCATTCCACACTAACAAGGCATAAGGGTTCCCTTTTCTTCACATCTTTGCCAACACTTGTTGTTTGTTGATAATAGTTTTATTTTTTAAATGGCTTTACTTAGCACAAAAAAAGCTGGCAACTCTACAGAGCCATATCTTTTCCTTTATTTAAAAATTTCCAGATATGAAATCCAAGTCTGGATATCACTGAATTAGGACAATGTTTGCAAGAGTCCAGGTGAAGTACCATGAAAGTTTGAATTAAGGCAGTGACAATGGAGATAGTTAGGAAAACTGACAGTGGCCAATTGGATTTGAGGATGGAAGATAAAGGAGTTGCTGGTGAACCTTTTTCTCTGGCTTGGATGAATGGTAGCATGATTCACTGAGCTAGAGCACACTTAGAGGGTAAAGGGATTATGAAATGATCTTGAATAAATAAGTCTGAGGAACTTTCAGAATGTCCAAGTGGAGAAAGGCAGCTTATAACTAAAAATATAGGCTAAGAATTCAGGAATATAAGTAGTAGTTGAAGTGGTGGATGGAAATGAGATCATATGCATTTTTCAATTTCTTTGAGTAATTATATTTAAGACTAACAAAATGGCTGTTGGCTCATGTGTACCTCACTGACCTTCCTGTGGTTAGCCAGAGTTCCAGGCACCAATGAGTGACTCTAGTTTTCTAGACATATCAAAAATTAAAATACTGAGTATAGTGAAAATAGAGTTTGCAAAAGTACTGATTAAAGAAAACAGAGTCCATGGTAAGTTAAATGATGGAGGAGCTGTAAGGAATTATGGAAAATCTGACATCTTTTGAGTATCAGGCCAATTAGCATTTATTACTTTCAGTAAACAGCTTTGGTCCTTTGAGAGGACTGCATCTCTGCAGAATCCATCTAGACCACAAAGCAAGGACACCATTTGTTCTAAGGCCTTTGAAGATGACACACTAGAAAATGGTTCCTCAATTCAAGAGACAGAAAAATTCCTTGCAGAAAACTCTAGCCCAGTGCCTCTCAAATTTTAACATGCACACAAATCAACTAGGAATCTTGTTAAAATTCAGATTCTGATTCAGTAGAATTAGTGTAAGGCCTGGAATTCAGCATTCCTAACAAGCTCCCAGATGATGGTAATGCTACTAATCTTACTCAAAGTGTTTCTCAAAGCATGGTTAGAACCTTCTATGGCGATTTGACATTAATCAGTGGAATTGTCTCAAACAGAGTACCAAAATTTTGCAATTCTTTTCCCCTATGTTTGTTTTAAAGTGTAATTTTACATGTTGGATTGAATACATTAAGGCTTTTATTTTGCATGTCTTTTTTCCCTTTTCATTTAAAAATTTTATTCTTATTTTGTTCCATGATAGTATCAGTCTGTGATGGATTTAAGAAAAAAACATTGATACTTCACCACAGATAGTTTGAGAAACACTGCTCTAGACAATGAAGAACTTTTTATTTGGGACATAGAATTTAATTAGAAATGGTTTGATTTCTGTTACATATGATTCTAAAGCAGTATTTTAAACTTTTCTTTTTATTTATTCCATAAACAATAACAAAACTCAGCTAGGTAACATTATGACAGTTTCACCATACACTCAGTCACAAATATTTAAAACTTTTGCAACGAGAACAACAAAACCAGAGGTGTTACAAGAATAATTTACAAGAAAATCTATAAAACAGCAAGAAGCTCACAAATGTTCATTTTGTTTTGCACAAGATCACTATACTCTTTCACAACATGTTTTGTGTTACAAAATTCCCAACAAAGTATTTTTTTCTTTGTATTGTGGTTTCTAAAACCAGAAACTTTGAAGTAAATATCCTTTTATTAGCACCTACTGGCGCACAAAAGGAAACTCACATACAGACACTTCACAGCACTTTTCTAAGAAAAATATACACTTACAAAATATGTTACAAATTGGCACACTTAAAAATATACAAGATTTTGTAAGCATCTTAAGACTGATTCTTAACCTTTATACTTCAATTGACTCTACAGATTATTTATAAAACTTAACTCTAAAAGAAAAAAGGTAAATAATTTCTTAACTTTTTAAAGTTGGAGTGTCATATCAAACAGAAACTCAGGTTACATTCATAAAAAGGGCTTCTAACGCTTTTATTTTAAATTTTCTTAAATATGTAAGGGGCTTGGGAGAGGAGAAAAATGGAGTTAATAGTTTTTTAGCACCATAAATCAGCAACTTACTAAAGAGGTGCATTCAGTTTTATGGAAATTAAATTAAGGACTAGTACATTCAAAACTCTGTAGGCAGCAAACCCTAGTCAGTGCTACAGGTATCCCAGTAGAGCATCTTAATCTTTCTCACTCCTCACTGGGAGTCAGAAACAAAAGGGCTTTTCTAGTTTTCATTCCAAGACTTTTTTGTGTGTGCTGTAAAACTAGGTGTTTCTCAAAGAGGCAAAATTATTTAAATATATCCTTCTTTTTGAGGGGCATGCCTTTTTAAGACTCAGAAACCAGGAGCCTGTTAGATGGAAATACATCCTTTCTATCTCCTGTTGATAAGTATTAACATTACTATCTATTTACCCAGATACTGATTTTAAAAGCCTCATTCATACCTTCAACTTTATACTAAACCTCTCTCTTTTACATTGTCTTTTTCTAATGTTTTACCTCTTAGTTATGATTCTGAAACCAAGAGTACATCTCAAGTATCATGTAGCTGTAATTGGGGCTCTGCTTCAGGATAGCCCGAGTACTGTCATCAAAATAATGCTATGATGGCTGAAGACCCCCAAGCAGATGACAGTGTTTCCCAAGTTTAAACAGCCAAGCTAAATGTTTTCTCTTTTATTCAGGTACTTGAGACACCTTTACAAAATTCCTGGCCTACATTGTATTGACAATATCCCTATTTGTTACTAAAATGTTTGATTTTGGTACTAAACCTTCTAAATGTAATGATTTGCTTAGTGAATTTTATTAGAAAAGAAATCTCATATTATTTTTATGTCATAAAAAATTCATTTTCCTATAGTGGTGGGCAGTCATTAAAAAAACCCTAAATTAAAACAAAAACTCCTTAAATTATATAATTTTTCAATAATAGAGGAGAAAACAAAAATTTATAGTTCTAGCACTAGTTAGGACAAGCTAGTGCTGCATTCTCTTCAATGCAGAAACTTAGCTCTCTTCAATTTTTAAAACTGTTCTGAGAGCATCTGTAAATTGAAGATGTGGCAGATCTGCATCAGACTGGTTCAACGTGGTAAGAGCAAGCTTGCTTAAGAGGTCCTTGGATATGGTTTTTCTCTTTTAGGCAGTAAATGTTGATTACAACCCACTAAAATGGAAATTCACTAAAACTGCAGAACCTCACATAACAGAACATAGGATGCTAGCCAGAGTTGTTTACAGTTTGCAAAGCATCCTTTATACTTCTCTGTTACATACACACTTACCTCCCTCCCCCTAGCACACATACAAAGAAAAAGTTCAGGGAAGATGAAAGTTGTAACAAAAGCCCACCTAGCACCAAGGACTTCAGGGAGTTAGCTAAAGAAGTGATGCTCAAGATAGTGCAGGAGGATTGAAAACATTTAGGAAATGGTAAGGCCTTCACACATAATTGTATAGAGTAACAAGAAGTCAGAAGAGAAATCTGGGAGGAAGCAGTATAGGAAGATGGTATATGAGACACCGGAGAGGCCATTGGTTCAAGCCATTTATCAAAGCCCAAACATAATCCCAAAGTCTTGAAGAACCTTAGTCAAGGCCACTGTTTTAACACCCTGCTCCACACAGTCCAGCACCTAACAGGGTTAGAAAGGGGATGAGATCTATTTATACAGATTTTCAAGGAAAAGCAGTTTCCAACTTTCCTCAGTCATGTGACATAATTCTACGTGTGTGCGATTGTGTGTATGTGTGAACAAGTGTTTAAAATTAGATTTGAAAGTGGCCAAAGCAATTAAAGTTAATTAAGAGTGAAAAGGTTCACCCTAGCTGGTTTTTCTCAGTGGTTAGAGCATCAGCCAGTGGACTGAAAGGTCCTGGGTTCAATTCCAACCAAGGGCATGTATCTGGGTTGCACGCTCAGGCCTCGGCCCCTGTCAGGGTGCATGCAGAAGGCAACCAATTGATGTGTCTCTCTCACAATGATCTATCTCTTTCTCTCTCTCTTTCTCTCCCTCCCACCCTCTCTGAAAAGCAATGGAAAAAAATATCTTCGGGTGAAGATTAAAAAAAATAGTGAGAAGTTTCTTCTCTGAACTTCTGGAAGAAGTATCCTGGCTAAGGTTCTTATATTCTGACACTTTGGGGAGGTGGAATATGAGATTATAAAAGAAAGAAAAATTCTAATACCAAGGACTGAGATTAAGTATTAAGTATAAGGGAGAATACCATTTTCAGGAAAGTAAAAATTAAATGGGATGCATTTGGGAAGGCGTTAATAGGAAGCAGCTTCTCAAAGAGGAGAAGTTTATAGGTAATGGCAATCAGAAATTTTAGACCAAGGAAAATTTCATGTATCTGACTTGAGATATCAGTGTTAGGGCAAAACACTATTTTTGTATCATTGGTCCTCACTCCGCTAAGGCAACTGGTTGAATAAGAGATCTCCAAAAAGTCAGACCTACTATGGTTTGACAGGAAAAGAAAAAGAATACTGAGTTAAAATAAAATAAAAAAAGAATTGTGAGAGACAGGATCTACAAAGCTTTAAAAACTAAAGGACCCAAAACATCATGTACTGAGTGGAATATTAAGTATAATTAAGAGAATAAGCATCTTCTGACTTGTCTTATTGCTCATTTCTCAAACTCAGTTTCTTGTTATATTTTAATACAGATTGGTTACAGGTCATTAATTTATGTTAAAAACATATAATGCACTGTAGGCCAATAAAAACGCTAAGGGAAATAAGCCAGTCAGAAAATGACAAATATCATATGATCTCACTTATATGTGGAATCTAATGAACACAATAAAATGATGAACAAAATAGAACCAGAGGCATGGTTGCATGGCACAGACTGACAAATCTCAGAGGGAAGGGGGAGGGGAGCGGGAAGAGGTTAACCAAAGAATTTATATGTGTTGCCCATGAACACAGCCAATAGGGTGGTGAAGGCCTGGAAAGGGGCTGGAGCTGGGGGGCTGGGGATAAGGGAGAAAAAAGGGAGGATGTCTGTAATACTCTTAACAAGAAAGACAAAAAAGGTACTTTAAAATGGCAATTCTTTTTGGAGAAAGAGATGAAGCATGCCCTAGAATTGGCCCCTCATGAGCTCCATAGGAGAAACTGAAAGAGTATGTATTCCAAAGGACTAATAACAAGGTCTGACAAGAAAATTGTTTGTTTCCAACAGTTTCAGCTTGTCCTTTCACCCCACCCCAGCCCCTTCTACAAAGCTGAACTGACACTGAGAAAAACTGGACAACTACTCCCATAATTATTTTTTATAAAACACATTGTATTCATGGAACATTTTATTTATTTGCCACCAGGTGACTTTGAAGTCTGGAGTCTTGGGGATCACAACATAGGCAGAGTTGGTGATTCCAACCCAAAATTCAGCTGCAAAATAGAAAAAAACAAGCACAAAAACAAAAAGAATATCAGCTCCTAAGAACCAGCCATAGAATTTAGTGCAAACAGCTAGCTATCAGAGTGGAGAAATAGAAGAAAGTGTTCCAGTTTAATTATTTTCCTTTTTGGGTGGCAGCTGTAGAGCGGGAGACATGTTTCATCTGGTGCCTTTTGAGTAAGTAATTTTCCAGGCTTGAAGCAGCTTCACAAAATGCTCCTCACCACTCATCCCTACAGACACACACAATCACACCATCAAGAACACAGGCTTGTTCATTTTACAACCTAGCTATAAGTAGTAGAGCAGGATGGTGAAAGGAATCATGGACTGGGAAATGTGTATACTAACATATGTGACAGGCCTCCTTCCATTTCTCTCTGACTACTTTCAAATGTTTTTTCTCTGTTTATGAATATATTTAGGTGGCAATAACTAGGTAGATTCATATTTTGCTTAAATTTTCCTTTCGAAACATTTCCCCCTTTTTTTAAATCCCCTTTTCCCCCACCCACTTATTCTCCACCCTCCCACCCACAGCTTATATATTCAAAAGTTAATAGGTTAGTAACATTATTAGTAAGAATAGTAAGGTTAACAACAACAACAACCAACAACATTAATAATATTAATCCCCTATATCTGTACAGCACTTTATGATCTACAAAGCGCTTTCACATCCATTATGCATCTGTGCCATAATGCATCAGTCATCAGACACACAGGCCTTCAACTGTGCAAGGAAAATAGATCAAATGTTAGAAGTGGTAAATAAAGGGGAAGAAAAAAGCTAGTAGTGAGGGATGTTGGAGCTGTGAAATTTTAAAAAGGGGGGGTAGGATTGAATAAAAAATGTAATTTCAAATATATATATGTATAAATTGAAATTTAAGTATATTGTGTGGCATCAAATACTAGTCATCCTCAGACTAAGTATATATGGCCCAAATTAGTCATTACCACAAATTGTTCATTTTATCTGATATACATATGTAACACATAGGAGTTGTACTGAGATGTCTTAACATTTTCTTTAAATGACATTGGCATTGCAAGATTAAACACTTAGAGAACAACTAAAGCCATGATATGAGTGCACTTTTGACAAAACTGGAATAAAACATGTAGGAAACTACTTAAATAAAAGCAATCTAGGTACTTCATTTATCATTAGTGTTGATTTTATAACTATTTTATAATTTATCCCAGACTATTATAAAATATATAAAACTGAGATATAAAGTATGAGCAATATAACTTTGCACTTTAAATAATTTTCAGCTATAGATTTTGCTTTTAGAAAACAAACTTTAAAGCAGCTGTTTTGTTTCCTTATAAAAGGTTCTGTAAATGTATATACTTGGGTCCCTGATGGACTTAGCTGTTGTTGCTTCCAGACTTTTCCAACATTTTAACCCTCAGACAATGGAACAAACAAACCCTTATTGTGCCATGTTTAATTCTTCATGTTTCCACACAGGACAGTAGAGTTTAAAAATTTTAAATAACGTATGTATGCGTATATGTATATATTTAAAATTTTGTTAATGATCTTTAAAATGTGGGGTGAACCTATGAGATGAGGTAAGGAAATTTGGCACATCTCAAACAGCATCCTTTAAGTTTTGGTAAGCTGTGTAGCACAACATATTTTTCCACTGTGATCTATAGGTGCTATCCACATAAGTGGGGTGGTTAATAGCAAGAATCACTGGAATGTCTCTAACAAATCAGCAGGGACAAACTCCCCAAATACTTACAACCAAATGTTGACAGAAGTAAAAATATATACAATAGAGTCACTTGTTTGTAGTTTGGCACAATGTTTTCCTTTTTTCCCCTTGGATAAATAGTGCATAAACTACTTGTGCAACTGCGTGACTTTTAAAGTCTTTTACATAGAATATCAGAGTAAAGTTTGCTTCCAAAGACTTATTCCCACACTTTAAAATTCTTTTCTTTAAGCACTTACATGTCAACATACATACCACAAGGCATATTTTGAAAGAAATAAATACAAACATCAAATGTCTTTCTGGAAAATGTGAGCCTCTTCTTCAAATACAGGTAAAACCCAAAATGCTGTTTCTGCTTTTAGGAGATTGTAGTCGGAATCCCTGCAGAAAAACCAAACAATTTATGCCATCTTAGTTAGTTTTAGAGTATGTCCCACAAAGGGATCACAAAAATCTAAATTTGTTTACATCATACTAAATGCTGTATGATGCAGAAAATGATAGAAATAACAGAGGGCACTAGAAAGCACTCCTAATTGCCGCAAGATGAGATTTTGTTTTCCAAATTACATTCATTTTGCTTAAATAATCTTGGCTTTTTGTCTGTATAACTTTTCAATTCTGTTGTTGAAATTTTTTCTTTCTGCAAAGCCCTTCCCTTCCCAAAATCATTCATATTTTAGTTCTAGTTTGTCAATAAGTAGAAGCTAATGTTGAATAGCAGAAAAAGTAGCCTTGTTAGAGCGTATACCTAGCCAAGCCACAACGAGATAGCCCAATCTTTTGGGTGGCTTAAAGGTATAGGGATTTTCATGCACTTTTATCTTTCCTTTTTGATTTGAAAAAGGGAATTTTGGGCAGTTTCTTTCATGCAAACTTTTGCTTTCAAGAGGGGAAAAATGACAGACTGCAGGCTTAGCAGGTAGTAGGGAAGCTAAGGGTGCATCATCTCAGCCATTTTGGTGCAGTATTACCTCAGTTTTTCAAAAGAAGCTGTCCCAGCTTCATCCTTGTGGACCTGTTCTCGCTCCATGCGCTTTCCCTTACACTTCTCATCTCTCAGGGCCTTGGAGCTGGATTTGTGACGATATAACTTTTTGTGTGTCAGTCCATTATTGCCTAAAGCACTCATGTTGTTATACTTTTTATCAAAGAAGGCAGACTGAGAGTCCTCATTATAACCAGGCATGTTTGCACGACCAGGATCACCTATTGCTGCTTTCCCATTGCTTTTACTCACACCCTTGATGGGTCTGTGATTCTTAGTGGTTCCTGGTGACCCACTGTTGACTTTTTTCTTAGTTTCCTGTGGTGTCCCAGCCAGTATTTTGAGGGTTTTTAATTTCAGACTATTGGACTCAGAGGAATAGAATATGTTGGGTTCCCCATGGTGCTGCGTGGGTTCCCAAAGGGGCTCTATGGAGGCCATCATGAATCTCTGCACATCTGCCATACCAGAGGCAATGTTAGACAAGATATAGGAAGGCTCCTGAAACTCCCGCTGGTCATCATCTAGGAGGCTGTTGGTGTTGGTGCCCATCCTCATGTCGCTCCAGATTGGACTGCTGTCTTTCCCCAAAGCCCAGTCTCCAGAAAGTCCCTTCTGACTTGGTATCTTCATAGAGGCCCCAAGACCACCATGTTGGATACATTCGGTCAGTGTCTTCCCTGTGGAGGATATGCGGTTGATTTGACCTCCCTCACTGCCGATGCCAATTTGCATTTTCTCTCCATTGATTGCAACCAGGTATTTCCCTTTCTTTGTTGACTTAGGGACCTGGCGGAAGGTTTTACCAGGTGGCTTTTCAATCCCTTTGTTGGCAGCTTTAGGGTATTTTTTCCTGGTGTTTTTCTGAGAAGAGCTTTGGTTCATAGCCCCACTCTTGTTGGGTGAACTTTTCTTTCTTGATTTCGGCACTTTGTTGTTGGTATTTGTTTGACCAGATGGATCATTAAATGTTGATGAGCAAGGTTTTTTTTTGAACTGGCTGACAGAATCTTCATCATTGAACATATGGAATTGAAACTGATGGTTATTTAAAGAAAATCCATCCTCTATTTGGACTTGCTGTGAAAGGGTACTGCAGTCCCACTTGCTCTTCTCCATATTGCCCAGTGGTCCTGGGATACTCTCTTGGAATCCCTTCAGTGTTCCCAGTGTTTTTGTACTCTCACATCTGGTAATTTGAGGGGAAATACTGGGGGTGTCAGGTGGGGACATCTCTGAGAGGGAAGAGTGGCGGAATTTGTCAGGAGTGAAGTTGGAGATATCTAGGAGGTCAGTGGACTCTTTTAGTGGTGCTATTTCATCAGTGCTCTGCTGGATCACCAACTTGGGGCTGCAATGGGCCAGGAAGTCATCAGTGATATCATCATCAGCATCCTTTTCACAGGACTTCAAGCTTAAGGAGCAATAATTGCTTGAATTGACAGAGAGTGGGGCCATGGAATCAAAGCTAAATAGTCGACCATCTTCCATATTCACTGGGCTTTGCTGGAAAGGAAAGCAGATCTCTCCATTATTAAAGTGACATAATTGATAAGAGTCATCAGATGGAAGATGGCTGTCTTGCACAGAGGCATATAGGACCTTGTTACAAGCACTGCCACTGCTACTGAGGCAGATTGGATTGTATGTCGCAGCTGTGAGGTTACTTTCCATGGACACTACCTGGGAGACTCCAAATTCACTGGATTGGGTTAGAACTCTCTCCCTTGAGACTTCAGCCATGAATTCTTGGGGACCAGAAGTAGGCTTGTTGGGCCACACATTTCCATAGTCACTTGATTCCATTTTGAAGTTTTGGGATGACTGCTGTAGCTCAGACTCAGAGGGTAAGGAAAGGACACAGTCTTGGGCGGGCTGGAGAGGTACAAATGATTTTCCTGTTTGAGTGAGGTTGCCTTCATTTTGCTCTGGAGAATGGTGAGTGAAGTATGAGATGCTAGTATTATTTGACAAGTCAGAAGCATCTAACAATGTCTGCAGATACCCTCCAGGGACAACAGGTATGTTGGTGGCAACATTAGCAGATGACAGAGGCATTTCAGAAGAGCAAGTTGTTGGTAGGAAAGCAGAATTCTTAGCAACCTTTGCCTCATGAAATTCAGATAGATGGGAACTGTTTGAGGTCCCAGAAATAGTTTCATTATTTAAATTAGCCTTGGATGATTGGTCTTCCAAAAGAAGACTCATTTGAACAACTGCCTTGCTTTCTTGCACAGCTTTGATTTTCTTAGATTTTAATCTGGCTTCACTTTTAAATTTGATTTTGTTGAGCACTTTCCTCTCTGGCCCCTTAAATTCTGTATCTTGGGCTTTGAGTTTCACTGAGTCAGGGCCTGTGATGTTATTTAAATGTGATCCATTTGCACAGCTGGGAGCAGCCAGAGAAGGTAATTTCAATGTATTTTTCAGGTTTCCATCTTCTTTAAGACTACTAGCTTGCCTCTGATCATTGCAGAATGAAACTTGCTTACCACTTGCGGAAGGTTCCGTGGATGGGATTCTTTGAATCCTGTGCCTGTTGCCAAGTTTACATTTTCGTTTGCGAGCAGGTGGTAGGAATGATACCTCAAAGCTACCTGATTCAAATATTTGCTTTGGGCATAAGTGTGTCTTTTTGGAGTCTGTGCTGCTGTTTCTCTGCTTCTTCTTCTTCTGCCAGAAGCCCTTCAAGGGTGCCAGCTTGGCATATTTGTTTAGCTGATGCTCACTCAAATTCACTGTTGTTTCACTAGCATCCACCCTACCCAACTTCACCAGCATGTTCTTCTCGCCTTTAAAGCGATTGATGATAATGTATTTGATAATAACAGGGGGCTCTTTACGAGTTACTTTTCTCCTTTTTTTAGGACACCATTCATCGTCATCTTCTTCTTTGAAACCATCTGGCAGCCATTCCTTCCTTTCATTTACTTTTTCACCTTCTAGTGAGTCAACATCATATAGATAATCTTCACTGTACCTGACTTTTCTCTTTACTCGCAGTCCATAGTTCTGCTGGGAGGAGGAGCTACCAGAATTATTGTCCCGAGCCATATAGCGGCTACAGTCTTTGATCTCCCCCATGGCATCATAAGAGACCTCAATGAAGGAACTGTCATCACTGAAATTCCCTGATGCCTCCAAGGAATTGGCAACATGGCCTTGTTTTGGATTCTTAAATTGCCCTCCCTCAGTCCCACTGCATGGTTTATTTAAGGTAGATTTTTCTCCATTTTCATCTCTATCTTTTTTCTCTACATCTTTGTCTTCCTGTACTTCTTTTCCTTTCTTTTTGTCCAGATTTTTATCTTCCTCTCCCCAGATAATGCTCACGTCAGGGACCTTGAATTGGGAAAGATCACTACTCTGCCTCAGGGCCCCACTCTTACACTCCCGCTTGGGGCAGGTACTAAATACACTGGGAAAAAAGTTGAATTGGGCATCCTCCTGCATCAGAAGGGTGGTCTTGTCTCGAACATTGTCCTGGAAGGACTCATATCGAATTTTCAGGGAGCAGACATCACTGCCCAGTGTTGACTCATCATCATCGAACATGTAGTTATCCACATCTTCTTCAGAGAAAAGGTTGACAGACAGCTCATTCTTGGAACAGAGGTCAAGCAGTTCAATCTTACTCTCACTAATGAAAGTCTCAAAGTAACCCCAGTCCTGGTTGGAATTTGCCAGCAAAGCCTCTTCCGTGTTGCACTTATCTAACAGTAATGCCTCATAATAACCTTTCTGAGCTGGATCTTCCAAGTCAATGTCAGGTTTCTCAGCTTCTCGTCTGTCTCCTGCCCTTGATTTGTGTAGGGGGAAGCCAAGAAGCTGGTCTGAGAGAAGATGCTCTCCGTATTTCATGTTTTCTCCAGCATTAATACACTGAATCCCTATATCAGAGACTGCACAAGTTTCATAATCCCTATTTAGATCACCAACTTTTAGACTGATCCCTGGCTCAGGATCTACTGCATCCTTGGATTCCATGAAGCAGCCCAAGCAAGTCCGGCTTGGCTGCATGAGGCAGTCCCCATTCAGAGCTGACAAGCCTGCAGGCTCCATTATGGCAAATGAAGCTTTCTCACACTCATTGGGCAGCGACCATGTGTTTAGGCCTTTTCCATTGCCAGATGTAAGGGAGATGGCATTCACAGAAGCACTATTAGCAGCATGCTCAGGTGTTTCAATCAGGTCTAAAGGAGAGGGAGGGCTCTGCATACAAGGCTTCTTGGAGGGAAGAGGCAAGAGACCCCTGGGATACATCAGGGTCTCTTTTTGAACCATGGGTATAGGTTGGACAGGTGCAGCAGCCTCTAGAGCTGCAAATGACTTCATTGCCATATCCTGGTTTTCTGAATCTAGAGACAAGGGAAAAAATGACAGGAATAAAGTTAAAGGTCTTATACCAGACTCATTAATTCTCTTTTCCTTGGAAAGTTTCTGGCACTTGATCTTATTATATAAGATAAGCCTCAGGAAATGACAAAGTTAAAGAACAACCCTGATTTTATATTGAATGTTGATGTGAGTAAAAGACATTATTTCTTTAGATTCAACTTTTCCTTCAGAGGTTTTCCTCAGAAGTTAGGAAAGAATTAGACTGACTGCTTGATCAATTGGAAAGTCAAGGCTTTCAGGGTAACAAAATGCTCAGACAAGATATTCATGGTTCTGAGCTATGAGGCTCAGTCCTTTTCTTCATATCTCTGTTCTAGAAGCTCACACTGAATCTAGATGTCCCAAGCCTCACATCAGAGCATAATTCTAATTCACTAAGGATTTTGAGGAACTTAAATATTGATTTGACAGAGATGATTTGGGAAAGCAAAAGGGTTGGATTAGATATGTCTTAGAGACCCTTCTAGCCCAGTTAGAGATTTGGCGCAATAAAGTTTTGGATTAACATCAATATCAGAGGCATTTTAGAATTAACCCAAACATTTTAGATACTAAAATAATAACAAAGGGCTACTGGGAGAGATATTATGTATTGTAATTAAATTCCCTTACCATTTTCTTTGACCCCATTATTCAGAGTGTTTTCTCCATTGGATGAGGCAACAACAGCCTTATCTTGTTGGTTATCCATGAATGTAACCTCTTATTGTTTCATTCCAATTCCAAATGCTGTCCAACCTGCACATTTCAAATATATATCAGTCATTAAACTTGTTTATCTTTGTTTTAAGGTTATTTCAGCTAGAGAGGTCTTACAAGGCTCACTGGAATTTTCCTGTTCCCAGAGTGGGTTCATTAGTGCTATTGTTCTTGTTTCATAGTTTATATCTACCATATAAGTCAAGTTGGAAACTCACACTTCATTCATACATCCTAGATCCTTTTATCCCTCCTAAACTGCCAGGTTATTCAAAAGTGAAATATGAGGAAGCAGGCAAACTTACACCTTCTTCTAATAGTAACACATTTAACATAATCTTGCCATCCAATTAGGAAGGATGCAAAATGGAGTCTAGAGTAACCTGGAATTAAGAAGTGTGTTCTTGTGGAGATTTTCTTTATTTCTGTTTGCCTCATTTCTACTTCACATGATATGAATATCTTCCAAAACAAGCCAATTCATACATACGCACACATATATACATCACACACAGATACTTTCTCTCTGTGCCTTAAAATCTGAAAGCTAAGAATGAAAGAAGAATTTATTCTTTGGTTTCTTTACTTTCATGACCTTAACTCTGGTGTTGACAAGTATCACTCCAGATGTGACTACAAAGAATATCTGAAAAAGTCTCATGAAAAATGATAGGAGTCAAAGCTACCCTAGATGAAGTGTCTATCATGTGCCATTACAACATATATAAATCCCTATTCTTTCAATCTCCATTTTCCTAAACCTTCTCCTAACTAAGTATTCATTTCTTTATTAACAAGCACGGACTACTGATGGCCAAACAGCTATTACAAGAATCTCAATTGTATACTCACTTATCCTAATACATGCATATACTATTAAAGGTAGGTCCAGCATTGAGGGGACAAAAGGCAGTAAGCAGATTCAGTTTTACATGGTTCAATCTATGTGATATTTTACCTATCTAGGCTTATTTCTTTATCTGTAAAATAAGTCTGTATTCGGCAATCATCCCGTTTCAAAAAACGTTAGATGATCCTGGGTTTCCCCTAACATTCACATATCAGAATTGTTCTCATTTCATGCAAGATCTGACTTGAAAGTAGCCAATAAACCACAAGGGCCAGAGAAACGAGAAAGAGATGCTTACGTGTTGTATTTACACAGAAAGAAGAACTGGAGACTCCTAAAGGTAGAAAGGAATTCTAACAATGTTAAAGTACACATCTCGTGGAAAGAAGGGTTCATTTGTGGTGGAACTAAATGAACAAATCAGATGGCTGAGCCTCTGCTTCTGAGAGGACCGTATGGTTCAGATAGAATCATACTGCCATCATGGATTGCTCTGTGCATCTTTCTTTTAAACAAACTCAATAGAACTGCAGGTATTATTTTACCCCTCTTTAACCCCTCCACTAACTCCATCTTGGTAGGGACTTGATAAGGGGAATTATTTGTAGGTTTCAATAATTTGTAGTGTCTTCTTGTCCCTCATGAGTAAGGTTAACTACAAGAAGTCCTTTTTTGCTTTGTTGTTTGTAGTTTTGTTGTTGTTGTTGTTGTTTTACCAGGAAGACCAAGGCACAAAGTAACAAAAATTAAAGTGACAAAATAATCTATCAAAGGAATCCAAGTCTCCTGACCAAAAGACTAGTTTTTTTTTTTTTTTCTTAAAACACAATATTCTTTCTCTATAATTCTTAGCATTTCCAATCCCTGGCCCAAAAAAGACTAGAGAGAGAGATTCCAAGATGGTGGCAGAATGAGTAGAAGCTACACTGAAACACTCCCAGGAACAAACTGGAATTAGAACTAATATACAGAAAAACCATCCTGAATAATCAGCTGAAAACTAGCTGAAGAGCACCCTCATAACCAAGGAGGAAAAATGGAGACTGCATAGAGACTGGTAGGAAGTGTGGAGGCACGAGAGGGCTGACTGGGCTCCCAAAGGCAGCAGCTGAAGGTCTGGGGGGATATCTCAGCTGTATGGGGTTCCCACTGAGAACCCTGGGGTCTAAACCCCAGGCTGGGCTCCCCGGCCCAGACGACCAGACCTAAGAAAAGTTCTCACATAACAGCTGGTTGTGAAAAGCAACAAGGTTTCTTTCTGACAGAGAGAGAAGGCTGGAAATGCAGGCACCCTCTTAAAGTGCCAACACATAAAGTTTCATGTGCAGCCACTCGCCTTGTGTTCTGGCAGAGGGAGGACAGCATGGACAGAGCAGTGTGAAAAAAATCTGGGGTTTTGGGCTCTGGAAATAGAGCTCAGAGGGTGGCCATCTGGATTCCTGTGTTGAGTCATTCTCCCATATAGCAGAGAACATCTTTCTCAGGCAGACCTTTGCCAGCCAGACAGCTTTTGCCTGGTGGGGAAACAATTGTCCCACCCACTGGAAAAACTCTTGCCTCACCCTATGGTGTTTACTCTTTGCTGTGGTGTACAGCCTGAGGCTATTTAAGAGACTAAGATCAATCAACCTGCAGGCAGAGGCTGACCTCTGGGGTCTTTGAGTCTTTGTGTGATCTGCTTCTGGAGCTGGGCCTTGGAAAAGCAGACTTTGGTGTGCACCTTGGTCCTGTCCAAATGCACCTATTCCCAGCAGAAGGAACAACAAGCCAGCCCTGCAAAGGGAACCACAAGCCATGAGTTTTTGATAGCTCCAAACAGGGTACTCAAGGCCAGTCACAAACAGCATCTGACATTAATTAGCCTGCACCAGAGATCCTCCAAAAAGACTGAGAGTCTTTGCAAATTTACCTAATACATAGAAATAAACCCAAATAGTCAGCCAAAATGGGGAAACAAAAACAAACAAACAAAACAAAACAAAAAAACCCCAAATGAAAGAACAAGAGAAGTCTCCTGAAAAAAGGCTAAATGAAATGGAGATAAGCAATCTCTCAGATATAGAGTTCAGGATACTGATTGTAAAGATGATCAACAGCATGAGAAAAACTATGGAAACTATGAAGGATGGCATAGCAGAAATAAAAAATACATTGGAAGGAATAAACAGCAGTTTAGAGGAAGCTGAGTATTGGAATCAGCAAATTAGAAGACAAGGAAGAAATAAATCACTCAATCAGAGATCCAAAAAGAAAAAAAAATTAAAAAACAGGAGGACAGTCTAAGGGAGCTCTAGGACAATATAAAAAGTAACAATATTCACATAATAAGGGTACCAGAAGAGGAAGAGAATAAGCAAGCTAGAGAGAATTTGTTTGAAGGAATAATGGCAGAAAACTTCCCTAACCTTGTGAAGGAAAAAGTCACACAAGTTCAGGAGGAACAGAGAGTCCCAAGCAAGAAGAATCCAAAGAGGCCCACAACCAGACACATCATAATTAAAATGCCAAAAATTCAAGACAGAGAATGTTAAAGGCAGTAAGAGAAAAGCAATCTGTTACCTACAAAGGAGCTCTCATAAGACTATCAGATGACTTCTCATCAGAAACTCTACAGGCCAGAAAGGAATGGCATGAAGTATTCAAGGTAACGCAAAACAAGTATCTGAAACCAAGACTACTCTATTCAGCAAGGTTTTCATCCAAAGTAGATGGTGAACTAAAGAGCTTCCCAGACAAGAAAAGGCTAAAGCAGTTTATCACTACCAAATCAGCATTGCAAGAAATGTTAAAGGGACTACTGTAATAAGAAGAAACAGAAAGAAACATAGGCATAAAGAATTAAAATGGAAATAGATAAGGACCTATCAATAATAGCCTTAAGGACTTTAAGGGAGAGATCAAAAGCAATACAGTCATAGTTGGGGAGTTTAACACTCCAGTGACTTCACTGGATAGATCTTCCAGACAAAAAAATCAACACAGAAACAGTGATTCTAAATGGCACACTAGATCAGATGGATTTAATTGACATTTACAGAGCATTTCACTCCAAAGCTGTAGAATATACATTTCTCTCAAGTGCACATGAGTCATACTCAAAGACAGATCACATGTTAAGACACAAAACAAGTCTCTACAAGTTCAAGATGATTGAAATCATATCAAGCACCTCGAATCACAATGGCATGAAATTAAAAATCAACTACAGTAAAAACACTCAAAACATTCTAACACACGGGGGCTAAATATCATGTTATTAAACAACATATGGGTTACTAATAAGATGAAGAAAGAAATCAAAAACTTCCTGGAAATGAATGAAAATGAACACACAACAACCCCAAATCTATGGGACACAGCCAAAGGAGTCTTGAGAAGGAAGTTCATAGCACTACAGGCCTACCCCCAACAGCAAGAAAAATTATTAATAAACTATCTAACCTTACAACTTAAAGAATTACAAAGCTCCCCTTTGAAGTCATCCAGACTAGGGCTTTTGTTTGCTGGTAGATTTTGATTACTGCTTCAATTTCATCAGTTGTTATTGGCCAAATAAAGTTTTCTGATTCTTCCTGATTCAGTTTACATGATATCACTCGTATGTGATAACAAAATAGACTGAGGAACCAAATAGATCCAGAGACATAGGAGCATGGAACAGACTGGTGAATCCCAGTGGGAAGGTGGGGATGGGGAAGTGGGTGGGGAGAGATTAATCAAAGAAATTATATGCATATATGCATAATCCATGAACACAGACAATAGTGTGGTGAAGGCCTGGGGGTAGCAGATGCAGGGTGGAGGGGATCAATGTGGAGAAAAAGGGGGATACCTGTAGTACTTTCAACAATAAAGATAAATTTTTTTCAAAAGACTGTAAAAATGTAAATTTGCATGTTATTGATCTATATTTCCAACCCCCTTCAGGTAATGAAATACACATCAGCTGCCTCAGGCAAGTATTGATTTTTAGTAAAAATTAATGTACCATAAAAAATATATAGGAGGAATACATTTAAATATCAAAAACTATCCAATCTTGTCAAACAGAATAAGAACACCATGTCAGGGTACATGTTAGTGCTGTTATAACTTTATTCAGGGATATTTCCTTAAGAATATATATTTCCTCTAATAGAAAATCTGATCAAGCACCCAGGATTTATGTTTCTGAAGTAAAAGGAATCTTACGGGGTCAATAACAGAGGAAATATACTTCGGCAAGAGATACAGAAGAGTTGCAGAAGGGTATGTGAGTTTGTGTTGGGAAGGAGTGAAAAAGAGAATTAATACACCCCCTAGGTGGTAGGCTGGGTACAGTTGCAGAAGTTATCTCATTTTGTACTTATAATCACTTTCTATGGTTGGCTCTACTAGGTTCCAATTTTTTTTCCAAAGGGAAAACTGAGTATCATAGACATTAACTTCTACAAAATTAGAAGGCTAAACCATAAGCATTCAATCCTTTAGTTCTTTCCTATGACTTTTCAAATCTCAGCTGTAAATGAGACAATCTAAAGGTATATATTTTCCCGCATTTTCATTTTTTTTGTACCTTAACTGTTTATAAAATGAATTGGGAGAGGGATTAAAAATTATTATAGCTATAATACAAAAACAGTTCTGGGTTTTCTTTAGCTTTTCCCCACCAATCAGCATTTTAGGACAACTTTTGTGGGGTTTTTAAAGTCTATTTTGAGCTAAAATTGATTAGCACTTTTTAAAATAATGTACAACAAATTACTTTGCTGATCATGGTAAATCATGTAGTGTAATGGCATTGAAATAACATTAGCATGGAGACAGGTATTTTAAAGCCAGGAAATGCTCAGTTAAACCAGAAAAGCAACCTTTTCTACCTGCCTTCCCTCTTGGTTGAGCCTGAGAAGGGCTCAGAGCTCCTGTCCCAGTAGGCTGCTATGCTCTTTCCCAAGGATTTTTAAGCCTCAAGTTTCAGAGTCTAGATGACCCACACCAACCTTTGTATTGGGGGCTGTCCTTGGCCTTTTCCAACTGCAAAAAAGCAAAAGCAAAGCATAAAAATAAATTATGTTTCTGTCTATGGACCTGTGGCAACATAGCCTTTGGGATTTGAATATTGCTGATCTCTGGGATATCAGTTTTAATTAATTCAACAAATGACTAGGTTCCACTTGTGCTATGTTATTACCAGGCACTGCAGTGGAAAAGACAGGTGAATGAGACTACATCCATGTTCTCAAGGTGCTCAGAGTATATTGGGAAAAACAAGTCATAGACAAATTCTAACAAAGGTATAATAAAGTGAAAGAGGGGCAAAAAGTTTCTATAGGGGTTCCAAAATGAAGAGAAATTATTCCACTTTTAGAGAAGAGGGAGATTAGGGAAGGCTTCATTAGGAACAGAAACAATTGAGATAACTTTGAAGGATGGTCATTCAGGAGGTGGGTATGGGGAAGTATAGAGGGAAGAAAGGCATTCCAGGCTAAGGGAACTTCATAAGATGCCACGTGTCTCTCCCCACTCCAGTCTATTTTCTAAACAACTGCTACAGAAACATAAACCTGACAACTTGCTTTAAATATTTGTTTTGCCCTGCATGTAATACCCTTCTCAATCAATTTTCAACCTCTCAAGAACACATTCTTATCCACAAAACTGCTTGGCTACTTCCATTTTCTAATACATACCAGGATTTTAATATACCAGGTTAGAAATATTGTGGTATGATGCTTCTAAGTATAGAAAACATGCTCAAATGAGGAGCCATATAAGTTTTAAAATATTAAGGGTCAGAGAGACATCAAAAAGAGATTATCATAGTTAAACTAAATTCTATATATCTCAAAAGTATGCTATGAATCTATTTCATCTCTCATGATAAAGATTCAAAAACTCAAAAAATGCACATAAAACTCATATAGAAGAGGTGATATCATATAAAGGACTGAGTACAACCACTAACTAGCTGGGTGTCCTCAGCAGAGCTCCTTCCCCTCTCTGGTCCTAAGTTTTATTCACTATGCAATAGGAGAATTGAAGTAGATTATATCTAAGGGATCTTCTAGCTTTGAACAATCTATAATTCATTTAATTCATTTTTGAGTCATATAATTCTTTTTTCATTAAAAATTGAAATTACATGTACAAGGGAAAAAATCACACATTTGGAGAGTTCTGACTTAAGTTTTGTGTGATACTGAGATGAACCTAAGATGTACACTTGGGGGAATTCTTTACTCGCTTCCATCTCATGTCCCTTCCTGTATTCCTCTGATTATTGTACATTCCTACCCCATTCCTGTCAGAAACAGCAAATGGGGTTCTGCTGTTGGTGTCAGGGTTCTGTATGTTCCACCTGCTTTCATTTTGGCAGCTACCAGTCTAAGACGGTGTGCGTGTATGTGTGTGTGTGTTTGTGCACTATCTGGTTTCTGGGCAGCAGCTATAATGGCTGCATTTGTGTCTCATATGAGCCCAGTGGCTCAACATTTGAGTCTCCCTTCTTCTTCTGTTCCCACTGTTATGAACTGTGCCATCCTTTGTGACACCACCCTAAAGAGATTTCCACAAAAGACCAAGTGCATAAACTAATGAGAAAGTATGTGAAAATTCAATGTCTATGTTAAAGCACTATACAAATGCCAGAAAACCAACTATTCAATAAAACCTGAATAAGGGGCTCAAGTCAGGAATAGCCAGACTCCAGCCTTAATTTCTAAAATTTTAGACCATAAGCAGCTCAACTTTACTCGCATATCTGAATCCCTTTGCCTTTGCAAAATACTTTTATTTCTGGGACTTCTCCAGCCTGCTCTTTTTCAAGTCCAAGGAACAAGTGCTAGAGAAGTCCAATCACTATTTGTCAGGTAAAGAATAAGGTATTTCTTTCCAAAAAGAGTCTCTTTCTTCTTGTCACCAGCCCATATAGGCAGTATAATATCACATTAAACGTAGAGAGAATAACCTGGAACACCCACTGATATACCCAAGATGGTGAGTCCTTGGAAGGACTGTGCCACAGTAGCACGGCATCTTGTAAGAATAAGTTTATACAAGGACTGCGTTCTAATCACAGAATGCCTTCATTGCTAGGCAGCACTGAGTTACATTTAATGGTTGAGTGCAATAACTGTAGGCTAAATTATCTTTTGATTTTCTCCATATGGTTTCTAATCTCTCTTCTTACTACTAATCTATCTTGTTAATTGCATTTTTAAAATGTTACTAAATTATTTTCAGCAATATAATCACTGAACCATAGGGCTAGAAGGATCTTGGAAGATAGTCTGCTCCCAAACTCCCTATTTCACAATTGGGTGAATGAGTCCAAGATAGAGTAAATTACTTGTCCAATGTCACATAGTGAGTTGGTAATATTTACATATCTTTGGAAATAGCTCCATAGCACCAAGTTACATATAAAAAACAACCACTAATCAGAGGACTTCTAACTTTTTGTTTGTTTTTATTGGAGTAAATGTTGTCACATGAAAAATGTCTTGGCTTATCCTGAGGAGGGGAGTTGAAGGTAGTAAGGAAAAAGCCAAACCCCAAGACCATCTGGGAAGGAGACACTGTTCTTCCAGCCTATGGACTCTAGAGCTCTGTTTTGTTACCCTGAGGCATACCCATCTAAGCACCATCTTTCTTCCTTCCACACACACTTTATGTTCATGTACACTCAAAAAATCATGGTGTCTTTCTCCTCTCATTGTAGAAGCAGGATCCTGCATACGGAGCAAAAGTTGGAAGACAAGTGGAGCTGGGAGCTCATTTGATCTGAAAATGTTAAAATGAATTAAACTATTTAATAATGCCTACTTAAAACCCCACTTAAAATTTTGCATGGGAAATTGAAGGTCCAGGGATACCACGAGTAAAAAGGTTTTTGATAAATTCCCAAGTGATTATAGTAGTTTTTTAATATCTTTTTCCTTATTTCTTACTTTACCTTAACCACCAAAGCAGGAAACAATATAAAGACATAAACATCAGGTTAATTAATTTATTTTGAACCCCTAAAGAATTTTAGACATATCTAGTTATTTCCTGATAGATCAGCTATTTTTAGCTAAGTAGACAAGAATCATCTGTAAATGGTTCCAAGTAAACTGAAGACAACACACAACCAAACACAAAACATTCATGAGCAAAAGTGATAGAGTTAGGTTGGTTCAGAAATTTGGGGTCAATCTTGGTCCTACTGGAGTCTTACAGTGAAGATGTGGAGCAAGCTGTTACAGCTAACTGGGACCTTAGTTCTACCATTAATAAAATCTGTGGCGTTTCCTTCTAATTTGAGAGAGAGTTCCAAGGCTTACCTAGCATATATACTTGCAAAAAGGGTACCTATCCTATTCTAAGCAGTGAAGAACAGCATAGTTCAACACTGATGAGGATTTGGGGGTTAGTTGGGCACCCAATTCCTTACCTCTCTTGTCTATGTGAAAACCAGCTGGATGGAAGGCTGGTAGTGTCACATAAGTGTGGATGTATATTAACTATGTCCACAATTATTGAATGTTTTATATACCATGAGGAAAACAGAAGTGAAAAACACAAGCTGTATTGTCAAGGCACTTATATTCTAGGGAGAGGTAGGACTATATAGGCATAGCAGGTATCTCTCAGTGTGATTAAGTCTTAGATTGACTCAGTATTTATTTCCACACTTATATTTTACTTTCAAATTATTCTAGCCTTGTCAATATCCAAGAAAGGTATTCAAGATATTGAACCAACTAGAATTTCTTTCATTAAGGAAAAAAAATCCCTCTAATTCATATGCCTAAAACTTAGAAAAATAAATCCATCTTTGATCACTCCATGAAGACAAGTACAACTTATCACTTGATTCTGGACTTGCTCTTATTAAATACACAGCTACTAGACAACTAGCAAGTGGCAAGACTACTGATTCAGATCATATCCCACCCTTTTCATACCACTTTTGCAGATATGCTTGTAGTAGGTACAGCTCAGCATTCACTCTCTCTTTTTTAAAAAATTTCTTTATTGTTGAAAGTATTACAGATGTCCTCTTTTTCCCCCCATTGACCCCTTCTTCCCTGCTCCCTCCCATGCCTTCACCTCACTATTGTCTGTGTCCATGGGTTACGCATATATGCATATAAATTCTTAAGTTAATCTCTTCCCAACTGCCCACCCCTGCCTTCCCTCTGAGATAAATCAGTCCATTCCATGCTTCTATGTCTCTGGATCTATTTTGTTCATCTGTTTATTTTGTTCAGCATTGACTCTTTTTTTACACTGTATTTATTTATTTATTTATTTATTTATTTATTTATTTATTTATTTTAATTTTAAATTTTTAAATTTTTTAAATTTTATTTTTGTTTAAAATATTACAGATGTCCCTTTTTCTCCCCCAATAACCCATTCCACCCGGTCCCATCCCCCTCCCCAGTCCCTCTCCCAACCACTGTCCATGTCCTTGGGTTGTGCATATATGCATATAAATTCTTTCGTTACTCTCTTCCCCTCCACCCCTTCTTCCCCTTCCCTCTGACATTCACCAGTCTCATCTATGGCTCCATGTTATTGAATCTATTCTGTTCATCAGTTTATCAAGTTCTTTAGATTCCACATATTAGCGAGATCATGTGATGTTTGTCTTTCTCTGCCTGGATTATTTCACTTAGCGTAATTTTCTCCAGGTCCATCCCTACTGTCCCAAAGAGTACGAGATTCTTCTTTACAGTTGCATAGTATTCCATGGTGTAAATGTCCCACAGCTTTTTTATCCACTCATCTACTGATGGGCACTTGGACTGTTTCCAGATCTTAGCTATTGTAAACTATGCTGCTATAAACATTGGGGTACATATATTCTTTCTGATTAATGTTTTAGGATTCTTAGGATACATTCCAAGGAGAGGAATTACTGGGTCAAAAGGCAGCTCCATTTTTAATTTTTTGAGGAACCTCCATACTGTTTTCCACAGTGGTTGCACCAGTCTGCATTCCCACCAGCAGTGTACTAGGGTTCCCCTTTCTCCGTATCCTGGCCAGCACATGTAGTTTGTTGATTTGTTGATGGCAGCCATTCTGACAGGTGTAAAGTGATACCTCATTGTGGTTTTAATTTTCATTTCTCTGATGATGTTGAGCATTTTCTCATGTGTCTCTTGGCCATCTGTATGTCTTCTTTGGAGAAGTGTCTATTCAGGTCCTTTGCCCATTTCTTAATTGGGTTGTTTGTCTTCCTCTTGCTGAGTGCTATGAGTTCTTTGTGCACTTTGGAAATTAGCCTCTTAGCAGATACATCCTTGGCAAATATGTTTTCCCAGACCGTGGGGTTCCTCTGTATTTTGAGGCTGTTTTCTTTTGCTGTGCAGAAGCTTTTTAGTTTGATGTAGTCCCATAAGTTTATTTTCTCTTTTGTTTCTTTTGCCCTAGGAGATGTATCAGTGAAAATTCCACTATGTGGGAGCTCTCTGACTTTACTGCCTTTGTTTTCTTCCAGGATTTTTATAGTTTCGTGACTTACATTTAAGTCTTTTATCCATTTTGAGTTTATTTTTGTGTATGGTGAAAGTTGGTGGTCTAGTATCATTTTTTAGCATGTATCTGTCCAATTCTCCAGCACCACTTATTGAAGACACTGTCTTTACTCCACTGGATGTTCTTGCCTCCTTTGTCAAATATTAACTGACCATAATGGTGTGGGTTTATTTCTGAGGTCTCTGTTCTGTTCCATTGATCTACATGCTTGTTGTTGTACCAAAGCCAGGCCATTTGTTTGAAATACAGTTTGAAATCTGGTAATGTGATCCCTCCCACTCTGTTCTTTTTTCTCAAGATGGCTGCAGCTATTCGGGGTCTTTTTTGGTTCCATATAAATTTTCAAAATGTTTGTTCTAGGTCTCTGAAATATGATGTTGGTATTTTAATAGGAATTGCATTGAATTTACAGATTGCTTTGGGTAGTTTTGACATTTTAATAATATTAATTCTTCCAATCCATGAGCATGGTATATTCTCCACTTGTTTATATCTTCCTCTATTTTGTTTTTCAGTGTCTTGTAGTATTCTGAGTACAGGTCTTTTACATCCTAGGTTAAGCTTATTCTTAGGTATCTTATTTTTTTGGTTGCAATGGTAAATGGTATTAGTTTTTTAGTCTCTCTCTCTGAAAGTTCATTGTTGGTATATAAGAATGCCATTGATTTCTGGATGTTGATTTTGTATCCAGCTACCTTGCCAAATTCGTTTATCAAATCTAGTAGTACTTTGATGGAGTCTTTAGGGTTTTCTATATACAATTTCATGTCATCTGCAAATAATGACAGTTTTACTTCCTCCTTTCCAATTTGGATACCTTTTAGTTTTCTTCCTGTCTGATGGTTATGGCGAGGACTTCCAGTGCTATGTTGAATAAGAGTGGTAAAAGTAGATATCCCTGTCTTGTTCCTGTTTTTAATGGAAATTATTTTAGGTTTTGTGCATTGAGTATGATGTTGGTTGTAGGTTTGTCATATATGTCCTTTATTATGTTGAGGTGTGATCCATCTATTCCCACTGTGCTGAGAGTTTTTATCAGACATAGGAGCTGGATTTTGTGGAATGCTTTTTCAGCTTCTATTGATATGATCATATGATTTTTGTCCTTCATTTTGTTTCTGTGATGCATCACACTTATTGATTTGCAAATGTTATACCAGCCTTGTATCCTCGGAATAAATCCCACGTGGTCATGATGTATGACCTTTTTAATGTATTTCTGGATCCAGTTTGCTAGTATTTTAGTGAACATTTTAGCATCTATGTTCATCAGGGATATTGGCCTGTAATTTTCTTTCTTTGTAGTATCTTTATCTGGTTTTGGTATTAGGATGATGCTGGCCTCATGAAAAGAGTTTGGGAGTTTTCCCTCCTCTTGAATTTTCTGGAATAGTTTGAATAGAATAGGTGTTAATTCTTCTTCGAATGTTTGGTAAAAATGGCCTGTAAGTCCACCTGGTCCAGGACTTTTGTTTTCTGGGAGTTTTTTGATTACTCCTTCAATTTCATTAGTTGTTATCAGCCTATTCAGGTTCTCTGCCTCTTCTTTATTCAGCTTTGGAAGGTTGTACGCTTTTAGAAATTTGTCCATTTCCCCCATGTTGTCCAATTTGTTGACATATAGTTGCTCAAATATTTTCTTACAATTCTTTGTATTTCTGTTGGGTCAGTTGTTATATCGCATTTTCATTTCTGATTTTATTTATTTGGGTTCTTTCTCTTTGTTTTTTAGTGAGTCTGGCTCAAGGTGCATCAATCTTATTTACCTTTTCAAAGAACCAGCTCTTTCTTTCATTGATTTTTTGTGTGTGTTTTTTTTAGTCTCTATGCCATTAATTTCTGTTCTGATTTTTATTATTTCCTTCCTTCTCCTTCCTCGGGGCTTTTCTTGATGTTCTCATTCTAGTTCTTTTAACTGTTGTGTTAGATGGTTCATTAGATCTTTTTCTTGTTTCTTGAGATAGACATGTAATACTATGAATTTTCCTCTCAGGACTGCTTTCACCGTATCCCATAGATTTTGGGTTGTTGTCTGTTCATTTTCGTTTCTTTCCATGAAGTGTTTGATTTCTTCCTTGATCTCATTGGTAACCTATTCATTGTTTAACCCCTTGCGGTCTTATTAAATTTGGACATGGGTGTCTTACTGGTCAGAATTAAGAGCTTTCAGAGAAATTATGAACTGATACATGAATGAAGAGAGTTAAGATTCGTATGGTTCCTTGCTGTGGTGGCTGACAGCAGACATACCACCGGAACGGTAAAGAAGCTTTGGTGGCTGAAAGTAAACATATGACCGGAACGGTAAAAAAGCTTTGGTGGCTGAGAGTAGACAAACGACCGCAAAGGGTTAATCACATGGAATTTAGCCTCCATGTGTTTGAATATTTTTGAGTTTTTTTATAGTGGTTGATTTCTAGTTTCATGGCATTGTGATCCAAGAAGATGCTTGATATGACTTCAATCTTCTTATATTTGTAGACACTTGCCTTGTGCCCTAACATGTGGTCTATTTTTGAGAATGTTCCATGTGCACTTGAGAAGAATGTGTATTCTGCTGCTTTGGGGTGAAATGTTCTGTAAATGTCAATTAAATCCATTAGGTCTAGTGATTCATTTAAGGTCGGCGTTTCCCTGTTGATTTTTTGTCTTGATGATCTGTCCAATGCTGACAGTGGGGTGTTAAAATCCCCCACTATGATTGTGTTGCTGTCAATCTCTCCCTTAATGTTCCCCAAGAATTTTTTTTATATATTTAGGTGTTCCTATATTGGGTGCATAAATGTTTATAAGGGTTATTTCCTCCTGTTGGATTGGTCCCTTTACTAATATGTAGTGACCATCTTTGTCTCTTGTTATGGTCTTTATTTTGAAGTCTGTTTTGTCAGAAATAAGAATTGCTACTCCAGCTTTCTTTTCCTTTCCATTTGCATGGAATATTTTACTCCATCCCTTCACTTTTAGCCTGTGTGAATCCTTTGCTCTCAGGTGGGTCTCTTGTAGACAGTATATATTTGGGTCCTGTTTTCTTATCCATTCAGCTACCCTATGTCTTTTGATTGGACCATTTATTCCATTTACATTTAAGGTTACTATTGATACCAACTTATATAATGCCATTTTTCCCCTTTATGCTGATGTACCTTTCTCTCACTATTCCTTTTTTTTTCTTAGAACAGCCTTTTTAGCATTTCTTGCAATGCTGGTTTGGTGGTGCTGAACTCCTTTAGCCATTTTTTGTCTGGGAAGTTCTTTATTTCACCTTCAATTTTAAATGATAGCCTTGCTGGATAAAGCAACCTTGGTTGCATGTTTTTGCTTTTCATTACTTGGAAAACTTCATGCCACTCCCTTTTGCCCTGAAGAGTTTGTGGTGAGAAATCAGCTTTCAACCTTATAGAGGTTCCCTTGTAGGTCATTGCTTGTCTCTGTCTTGCAGCCCTGAATATTTTTTCTTTGTCCTTGACATTTGTCATTTTAATTATGGTGTGTCTTGGAGTGGGTCTCTTTGGGTCCCTCTTGTTTAGAACCGTCTGTGCTTCCTGAACTTGTGTGGCTTTCTCTCTTGCCAGCCTAGGGAAGTTTTCTGTCATTATTTCCTCCACCAAGTTCTCTATCCCTTGCTCTCTTTCCTCCCCCTCTGTCTTTCCTATAATGCGAATGTTGTGTCACCTTATATTGTCTGAAAGCTCCCTTAGACTGTCCTCATGCTTTTTAAATGTTTTTTCTTTTTGCTGCTCTGATTGATTTTTTTCTACCTTGTCTTCTAAGTCACTTATTCTATTCTCTGCTTCATTGAGCTTGCTTTTAATTCCTTCCAGTGTATTCTTGATATCAAATACAGCATTCTTTATCCCTGTCTGAGTTTTGTTTATGGTATGTATCTCTTTTTTCATGTTTTCACTAAGGTCGTCCATCTTATCATCTAGTGTCTTCTTAATTTCCTTGAACATCTTCATCACCAATACTCTGAACTCTGTTTCTGATAACTTGCTTAACTCAATCTCATCAACGTCTTTTTCTGGCGATGTTTTCTTTTCTTTAATTTGGGGGTTGTTTCTTTGTCTCCCTATTTTGGTAGGTCTTAGTGTTTGTATCTATATATTACATATATTTGCTGTCTCTCAGTCTTGTGGGATGGGATTTTGTCTTGGGGGTCCAGTGGAGACCAGAGGTGTGTTTTCTTTATTTTTCTGATCTCTTTGCTCTAGGCGTGTCCCTCTTGTGGGTGTCCCTTTTGTCATTTCTTTATGTTCTCCTGTTGTGGTTTGGTCTAGATTGTCATTGATCAGTCCTTGGGAGGACCCTCCTCTCAGGTTGGCTAACTGTGTCTCAGCCCCAACCTTGTCATGTAAGCTATTGTATGGGTGCTGGCAAGGCTGGACAATACACAACAAAGCTTCCAGGAAACAAGAGGTATCTTACAAAATATCTTGACAGTCACAATGAAAACAACTTACATGAAAATCGAACTGGGAGAGTGAAGGGAGAACACACACACCAAAAAAAAACTTAAAAAAAAGAAATAGAGAAAGAAAAGTAACGCTTAGAGAGAGAGATGTATATTGTTGTTAATAGTGGTGAAAATTTAGAAAATATTAAAAAACTAAAATGTAAAATTAGAGAAGGTACTGGGAGATCACAGAAGCAGAGAAAAGATTTTGAAAGAAGGGCCAGCAAAAAATTAAGGGAGAGAGTAGGAATAGGATAATAGTTGAAAATGAGAAAACAAAAATACAATAAATAGAATAGGAGAAACTAACAATCGAACAAAAAGACAAGAGGACAGAAGGGAGGATAACAAAAGAACAAAAGAAAAGCAGAAAAAGAGAAAAAAAAAAAGAAAAAAAAGTTATGTCAGTGAATTGAGAGGGGAGAGAGAGATATAGCTCAGGCAAGGAGGGAGTCTGGTAAGAGATTTGGGGGAAAATATAGAGGAAAACAGTAAACTTGGTTATAGTGATAAAGTCCCAGTTGTTAAGCAGGGAATATCAAGAAAGTCTTGATAGTAGAAGCAAGGGTAAAACAAAACAAAGCAAATAAACAAAACAAAACTAAAAACAAGTTAAACAAGACAAAATTCTTTTATAAAAAAAGAAAAAAATTTAATTAAAAAATGTTTTAAAAAAAAATTAAAAGAAGAATATTATAAAATATATAAAAGAAAAAAGAAATTTTCTCCCCTTTCTCTTCTTCCTAAGGAAAAAAGAGAAAAAACAAACAAATGCACAAACACAAAACAAAGAAACAAAACACACACACACACACAAAAAACAAAACAAAACAGAACAAAAAAAAAGAAGAAAAAAAGACAATCAGGTGAGTTTCTTCTGGGCAGCTTATGTTGTCTGAGGATCGCTGTTTTGTATGCTGATTTCAGTTCTCCTGGGATGTACTTGTGTATCACCCAATGTGAGGAGCCGTCTAGGTTTGGCTCTGGTGTCCTTAGGTAGATGATTGATCTGAGGCTCCCCTTGGACCACCTCCTCTTGTCAACTATTTTGCAACCTTGTAGTTGCCTGGTCTTACTCCAGAGTCTTCTGTAGAGTCTTTAGGGTGCAGGGTGGCTAGTGTAGCTCAGCGTATCACTCCCCTTAGAGGTTTTGCTGTCAGGCACTCTGCTGGAGTTAGTCTCTGCTCCACAGCCAGCTCCTCAGTCCCTACTTTGTCCTCTAATTCTAGTTCCCCATGCACTGGCCTTCTGCAGTTTCAGATTGATTTCAGCCTGTTGCCTTTTCTGTATGTGCTGTTTCAGCAGCTTGGTCTCAGTGGGTTCAATTAAAAAAACATTCTGGTGAGCCCTTTGCCTGCCCATCCCCCAGCAGGGGTTTTCAGCTTTTCCTCCAGTTCCCAAACAACAGTCCCTGAGAGTCTTATTCTTGTAATGTCCTCCTATGAGCTGCTCTCCCTTCCCCCTCTGGACTGTGCGCTGTGGGTGTGTCTGGGGCTTCAGTGAGCTGGACTCATCCCTTTCCTGTTAGGGGCAGTGCTCCTGGCTGCAGGAGAAGCAGGTGGTCTCCACCCCTCCCTGCTCAGCTCTGCTGGTCGCACCAGACCTGCCTCTCAGACTGTCTGCTGTGCAGACACCAATCCCAGCCTCTGCTGGTCTGTCAGAGCAGTGCAGGCTGTCAGGTGGGAGCAAGTTTCATGATCAAACTTGCAAATGCACAAAGCAACACACAGGTAGAGAGTCCACCCTGCAAGGTTCCGCTGCCCATGCACCAAGGCACCCAGCAGGAGGGGACCCAAAGTCAGCTCCATGCAGCTCCTTGCGCCTCTGGTCTCAGCAAAGCTGGAGTGGCTTCATGCTCCTCCTAGGCACCCCTCAGGGCTGGTCACAGATCCAAGCCTCTGGGCACCGGGAGCTCAGGGGCAGGAATGCACCCTCAGGGCAGGGCAGGGATCCCAGCCTCTCCTACCGGGAGTTCAGGGCGGGAGGGCTCCTCCCATCCCCCTCACCATGCAGATTCAGTGCTTTTTGGGGTTCAACACAATGCCTTACAGTGAGACAGAGGTTCCCCATGTGTGGCTGCTCATTGCAGTCCTCTGGTCCCTTACCACTTCGAGTGCCACACACTTTGGTACAGCCTTCCCTATGGTCAGCACCCTGAGCACTAGACTCCCATCACAGCTTCCACTAGAAGCTTTGTTTTGCTACTAAGGCACTGTCTGCCATTAGAGGCTTTGTTTCCTAGGAAGGTGCCGTCCCCTCCTTGCAGGCTCACCGCTCCCTTGGGTCCCTCTGCCCTGTGCTCGGGGCACTCCTTCCCCTCTCGTCGCTCCACTTGTGAGATCCCCGCTTTTGTATGCCAGTCCACACTCCTGAGGGGAGGAAGCTTTGCATCTTCCAAGCCTCTGTGCTCGGAGCCCAGCACAGACTTCAGAGGGTACTCCCCCTTCTTATGCCCCCCCTCTCTTACTGGACTCCATGATGTTTCTTCAGTGCTCCCCACTCGCACTCTGCCCACTCATGTATGTTTCTCTGGTTTTTCCAAGCTGGCTACATAGGATTTTAGGAGTAAATTGAGTCCATGGCTGGGAGCAGGGGAGCTCTGCTGCTTCTCACAGTACCGCCATCTTCCCCTCCCTAGCATTCCCTCTTAAACTAATAGGCTGATGGATGCCTGGACCTTTTTACAACCAGCACATCTGTCACTGCCAAAGTTCAGAGGGCCAGATATCTGCCACCAGTAAGTAAACTCCACTAGGGTATCTCTTTGTGTGGCTACTTATATGTAGAGAAAAATTCTTTAAGATGAGTTTGAACATTTAGAAAAATACTGTTACAAATGCTACAGAAGTTTATTTAACACAAAAAAAGGAAAATTCCAAGAACCCCACAGAAGCACCCAGGAACCTAACCCCATATAGTCACAAAATCATGCACCCTTCCCTCCCATCAGAATAATTTTTATCATATTTCTTTAATTTTTTACATGAGACAAGAATGACCTTCCAGGAATAAGGTTAAGGATAGGAGTACAAGGTAGGGAGACATCAGGAAAGAAGAGAGGTTCGGCCTAAAAATAGGTTTTGCCATTCTAGTTAGAATTCTGCAATAGCCTAGCAATCATCTATTACTATTATCTCTCTATTCTGACCTCTGGAAATTCATTACTGTTATCCATAGCCAAGGCAGCAAAAAAGCCCTTATAGCACCAGAGCCTCTGAAATAGCTCCCTGGGGTGTCTTCTCTAGCACCCCACTCAAGACAATCTTGGCTGATGCCCAAAGCCATACATATGGCATTCTGGGGCCCTGAACATCCATTGCACATTTAGTTCCAAAGCACACATTTCCTGAACAGCAGCTGTTGGCTCTGCAGAACTCTTCCCAGTTCCAGCAGCCAAGTCCACAGGAGGGAGGAACTTCTCAGGGCCAGACTTTTAGAGGTTCACCTAGTGATGGGCATAACAAGTCCTGGAGAAGGCAAGGATGAGTGCTGTGCTTTCCTAGTGATCCTGGTTTTCTTAGTTAGCTTCATTTGCTATCTTCTTATCTACTGGTAGGTCCAAATGCTTCTTAGAAGAAGTGCTGTCTTACAACTACAGCATTTCTTTATTTTTTCAATGCCATATCTGGGCTCACTTGCAACTTCTAACCTGCACTGTCCAATACAGTAGCCACTAGTCACATGTAGTTATTCAAATTTAAATATAAATTAATTAAAATTAAATAAAATTTCAGTTCCTCAGTCATACTAGTCATATTTCAAGTGCTAAGTAATCTCATGTGGCCAGTGGTTATAATATTGGACAGCACAGATATAAACCATTTTCATTATCAAAGGAAGTTTTACTAGGTAGCACTGTTATTCTTTTGTCTTAATCATCTAGTGATCTCTATTTGTACGGGCTGGCCTAGCATTTTATTTACCTTTCTGGTCTCAGTTACAGTGGGTGCATTTCACCATATTCCTCAATTCTTCAGTAAACCAAGCAAGCGTCTTTTCTTTTTGCCATTATACATTTATTTATTTAAAAATTTTAATTACAGTAAACATTCAATATTATTTTATATTAGTTTCATGTTTACAGCATAATGGTTAGACATGTATATAATTTATGAATTGATCCCACCAATAAATTCAGTACCCATCTGGAACCATACATAGTTATTACAATATTACTGACTATATTCCCAATACTGTATTGTATATCCCCAAGACAAATTCTAACTACCAATTTGTACTTCTTAACCCCTCACCATTTTCACCCAGTCACCCAACATTCCTCCCATCTGGGAACCATACAGTTTGTTCTCTGTATCTATGAGCCTCTTTTTGTTTAGTTGGTTCATTTATATTGTTCTCTAGACTCCACATATAAGTGAAATCATATGGTATTTGCCTTTCTCTGATTGGGTTATTTCACTTAGCATAATACCTTCTAGGTCCATCCATGTTGTCACAAATGCTAAGATTTCATTCTTTTTTTTTTATGGCTGAGTAATATTCCATTGCATATATGTACCACATCTTCTGTAACCTATTTTTAAATGATGGGCACTGGTTATTTCCATATCTTGGCTATTGTAAATAATGCTGCAATGAACATACAGGCGCATATATAATTTCAGATTAGTGTTTTTGGATTTCTTTGGATAAATATTCAGAAATAAAATTGCTGGGGGATAAAATAGTTCTATTTTTAATTTTTGGAGGAAACTCCATACAGTTTTTCATAGTGATTGCACCAATTTGGGGTCCCACCAACAATGCACAAGGATTCCCTTTGTTACATATATATGCTTGCTAACACTTGTTTGTTGATTTATTTTTGGTAGCCATTCTGACAGGCATGAAGTGATATCTCATTGAGGTTTTACTTTGTCTTTCTCTAATGATTAGTGACATTGAGTATCTTTTTTATTTTATTTTTTATTTTTTTGTTAATCCTCACCAAAGGATATTTTTTCTATTGATTTTTTAGAGAGAGTGGGAGGGAGAGAGACACACAGAGAGAAACATCTACCTTAGAGAGACACATTGGTTGCCTCCCGCATGCACCCTGAACTGAGGCTGGGGATTGAGCCTGCAACTGAGGTACATGCCCTTGACCTGAATCAAACCCAGGACTCTTCAGTCCTGCAACTGAACCCACAATGCTCTAACCACCGAGCCAAACAGACTAGGACTTGAGTATCTTTTTGTATGTCTATTGGCCCTCTGTATGTTCTCTTTTTTCTTTTTTAAAATTAAATTTATTGGGGTGACAATGGTTAATATGAACATATAAGTTTCAGGTGTGTGTTTCTATGTTACAAGATCTGTATATTGCTCCGTGTGGCCACCACCCAAAATCATATCTTCTTCTATCACTGTAAGTTCTCTTTGGAGAAGTGTTTACTCAGGTCTTCTGCCCATTTTTTAAAAATTTATTTTTATTGTTGAGAGTATTACAGATGTCTCTTGTTTTTCCCCCTTGTTCGCCTCTACCTGGCTTCTGCCCCACCCCAAGCCTTCACAGCACTATTGTCTGTATTCATGGGCTCTGCATATATGTATATAAGTTCTTTGGTTAATCTCTTCCCTCCCCTCCACACCCCCTACCTTCTGAGATCTGTCAGTCTGTTCCGTGTTTCCATGTCTCTGGACCTATTTTGTTCATTAGATTCCACATATAAGTAATATCATGTAATGGGCACTTGGGCAGTTTCCAGACCTTAGCTATTGTAAATAACGCTGCTAGGAACATAGGGGTGCATATATTCTTTCTGATTGGTGTTTCAGGATTCTTAAGATGTATTCCCAGAAGTGGGATCACTGAGTCAAATTGCAGTTCCATTTTTAATTTTTTGAGGAAACTCCATACTGTTTTCCACAGTGGCTGTACTGGCCTGCATTTTTCTCCAGCTGGAATGTGTGTGTGTGTGTGTGTGTGTGTGTGTGTGTGTGTTAAGTTGTATGAATTTTTTATAAATTTTAGATATTAATCCCTTATCAGATGTATAATTGATAAATATCTTCTCCCATTCACTAAGTTGTCCTTTCATTTGGCTGATGGTTTCCTTTGCTATACAAAAATGTTTTAGTTTGATGTAGTCCCCCTTATTTATCCAGTCTTTTGTTTCTCTTGGCTGAAGAAATCTTTCAGGAAAAATATGGCTAAGATAAATGTCAGAAATTTTACTGCCTATGTTTACTTCTACAAGTTTTATGGTTTTGAGTCCTTAATCCATTTTGAGATAATTCTTGTATATGAGATAAGAAGTTGGTCTAATTTCATTTTTTGCACATATCTGTGCAATTTTCCCAAAAACAATTTATTGAAGAGACTATCTTTATCTTCTTGTTTATTCTTGCCTTCTTTGACATAGATGAATTGACCATATAGGCATGCATCTATTTCTGGGCTCTCTATTCTGTTCCATTGATCTATATGTCTGTTTTTATGCCAGTACCATGCTGTTTTGGTTACTCTGGCCTTGTAGCAATTTTTTTTTTTCTTTTAATTGATTTTCAGTTTCATACCTTTGTGGTCAGAGAAGATGCCTAATATGATTTCAGTGTTTTACTTTATTGAGACTTGTTTTGTGTCCTAACAAGTGGTCTATCCTGGAAAATGTTTCATGTGCACATGAAAACAATGTATATTCTGATGCTTTGTGGTGAAATGCTCTAAAAATATCAATTAAATCCATCTGATCTAATCTGTCATTTAAGGCAGCTGTTTCCTTGTTGATTTTCTGTCTGGAAGATCTATCCAGTAATTTCGATGAGGCATTAAAATCCCATACTGTGACTATATTACTGTTGATCACTCCCCTTATGTCCATCAATACTTGCTTGATATACTTAGGCACTTTTATGTTGAGTGCATCAATTTTTATAAAGGTGATATTTTCTTGTTAAATTGATTGTTTAATAATTATCTAACATCCTTCTTTGTGTCTTTTTATGGCCTTTGTTTTATTATTATTTTTTTAATCCTCACCTGAGGATTTTTTTTCCATTGCTTTTAGAGAGAGTGAGAGAGTGGAAGAGAGAGAGAATGAGAGAGACACATCAATTGGTTGCCTCCAACACGTGCCCTGACCAGGCTAGGGATTGAGACTGCAACTGAGGTGCATGCCCTTGGCCGGAATCAAATCCGGGACCCTTCAGTCCATGGGCCAACACCCTAACCACTGAGCAAAACCAGCTAGGGCTATGGCCTTTGTTTTAAAGTCTATTTTGTCAGATATAAAGTATTGCTACCCAGCTTTTTTTTCATTATCATTTGCACAAAATATCTTTTCCATCCTTCCACTTTCAGTCTGTGTGAATCTTTTATTCTGAGGTGGGTCTCTTGTAGACAGCAAATATATGGGTCATGTTTTCTTACCCATTCTGCTCCCCTGTGCCTTTTGAATGGAGCATTTAATCTGTTTACATTTAAAGTGATTGTTAATGAGTATATAGTTATTACCATTTTATTATTCATATTTATGTTCCTCATTTTCTGGGGTTTTTTTTCTTCCTCTTGAAGACGACCTTTAATCTTTCTTATAATACTTGTTTGGTGGTGATGAGCCCCTTTAGCTTTTTCTTCTCTGGGGAGCTCTTTATGTCTTTCAATTTTATATAATAACCTTACTGGGTAGAGTAGTGTTAGTTGTAGGTCCTTGGTTTTCATCGCTTTGAATATGTTGTTCCAATCTCTTCTGGTTTGAAATGCTTATATTGAGAAATCAGTTGACAGTCTTATGGGAACTCTCTTGTAGAAACTGCCTTTCTCTTGCTGCTTTTAAAATTCTCTTTTTCTTTGACCTTTGCCATTTTAATTATGATGTGTCTTGGTGTAGTCCTCTTTGAGTTTATTTTGTTTTGGACTCTTTGCTTCCTGGACTTGTGTATCCTTTTTATTCACCAGTATAAGAACACTTCCAGCCATTATTTCTTCAAATAGTTTCTCAACCCCTTGCTCTCTTTCTTCTTCTGACACTCCTATGGTATGGATGTTGTCACCCTTAATGTTGTCCTAGGGGTCCCTTAAACTACCCTCCTTTTTATAAATTCTTTTTCCTTTTTGCTGCTCTGATTAGATGTTTCTGCTACCTCATTTGATTAGATGTTTCTGCTACCTCATTTTTTATATTGCTAATTCGATCCTCTATCTCTTCCAATCTGCCATTAATTCTTCATTTCTGACTGGTTCTTTTTTATGGTTTTTGTGTCCTTCTTTATGCTTATTATCTATTTGATAAAGTTCTCACTGAGTTCACTCATTCTTCCCCTAAGTTCCTTGAGCATCCTTATAACCATTATTTTGAACTTTGCATCTGGTAGATTGCTTGCCTTCATTTGGTTTAGTTATTTTCCTGGAGATTTCTCATGTGTTTTCATTTAGGGCATGTTTCTTAGCTAATTTTTGTGCTCTCTCTGTATGTGTTTCTGTGTATTAGATAAATCCACTACATCTCCCAGTCTTGGTAGGGTGGTCTTATGTAGTAAATTTCCTGTGTAGATCAATGACACAGTCTCCATGATTATGTGAGTTGGGTGCTCTGGGAGTGTCCCTTGTGATCCTTCATTTTGTGTTTGAGTCTTGATTCTGGTTGGCCTGTCCATTGGTGGGGTTCACCCTCAGGCTTGCTGACTGTGAGAAATAACCTCATGAAGTGGAATTCCCCCCAGCATGGTCTGTTGCTTACCAAGACCTTCCTTTGGCTATGCCAGTTGTGAAGTTAATCAAATAGTGCTCTATTTTGGTCTGAGCTGTCCATTAGGTGTGCTGGTTCTGCTACCTCTTGGCAGGGCATCTGTTGCAGGACAAATTCATCTGCTGCTTATTTCCAGCCAGGGCTACCTGGTAAGAGCTACAAAGTGATCTGCAGTTGATAGCTGTCTGTGCTGGACCTGAAGGTGCATGGGAGAGGGCATGCAGCATATCTATTCCAGCTGCAATGAGTACTGGGTCTAGGGCTGCTTAGCAAAAGACATATGGCACTCCGAGTCCTGCTACCATATACCAGCTGCCCATAGGCTCAGCTTCTTGATAGAACCTCAGGCATTGAGTTGGGTGATGTGGGGTTTCAGGGAGTCACCAGCATGGAGCGACTGGTTTTCACCAGATTAATGAAGATTCAGGTTTCATGCCAGTGCTGTGCCTTGGTCCACTCAGCAAAAGGCACAAATCACATCTAAGCTCTCTGCAGCTTGCCTTGGGCCTGTAGACCTTTTTAAAGAAAGATTGCAGAGCTGGCCAAGGCCACCTGCCCATCTCTTGCCTAGCCTCTGGTGGTGCACATAATGGGCCTCAGGGAGTCATCAGGTTAGGGTGAGTGGTTTTCACTAGGCTAATACAGATTCAGGTTTAGTTGTTTGAGGGGAGGATTCATCACAGGGACACTGGTGGCTGTCCATCCTTCCTTTGCCTTGATGCCGCACAACTCAGTTTCTCCCTGTATGTCACTGGTGCTTAATGAGCTGATGTTTTTCAGCTGGAGCCCAGATGAGTGTCTGCAAGCAAGTGAGTTTGTGTGCAAGCTCTTTAAGTGAACACCTTGGTTTCCAGCAGCTTTCTCACTCAGACAAATGGAATCCTTGCTAATTTTCACAGCCAGATATTGCTGGAGTGGGGAAACATTTTTCTACCAAGGGCTATTTGGATATTTACAATGTCATTTACGGAGCATACAAAATTATCAACTTAAAAATTAGCTATGGAAGAAGAGATATAACAACCACCCCAACAAAAATACAAAGGATCATAAGAAAATACTATGAACATGTATGTGCCAACAAACTGGACAACGTGGGTGAAATGGACAAATACCTAGCAGCATACAATCTTCCAAAGCTGAATCAAGAAGAAGCAGAAAACCTGAATAGGCCGATAACAATTAATGAAATTGAAGCAGTAATCAAAAAACTCCCAGCAAAAAGAAGTCTTGGATCAGATGGGTTTACAGGTGAATTTTAACAAACATTCAAAAAAGAATTAACACCTATACTACTCAAACAATTCCAGAAAATTCAAGAGAAGGGAAAACTCCCAAACTCTTTTTATGAGGCCAGCATCATTCTAATCCCAAAGCCAGATAGAGACACTACAAAGGAAGAAAATTACAGGCCAATATCCCTGATGAACATAGATGCTAAAATTCTCAACAAAATACTAGAGAACCGGATCCAGCAATACATTAAAAAGATGATACACCATGACCAAGTGAGTTTTATTTCAGAAATGCAAGGCTGGTATAACATCCACAAATTAATAAATGTGATACATCACATAAACAAAACAAAAGACAAAAATCATATGATCATATCAATAGATGCAGAAAAAAGCATTTGACAAAACCCAGCACCTATTTCTGATAAAAATTCTCAGCAAGGTGGGAATAAAGGTATCATACCTCAACATAATAAAGGCCATATATGATGAACCTAGAGCCAACATGATACTCAATGGTCAAAAACTAAAACCATTTCCCTTAAAAACAGGAACAAGACAGAGATGTCCACTTTCACCACTCTTATTCAACATAGTATTGGAGGTCCTTGCCACAACCATCAGACAGGGAGAAAACATAAAAGGTATCCAAAGTAGAAAGAAGGAATAAAACTGTCATTATTTGCAGATGACATGATATTTTACATAGAAAACCCTAAAGACTCCATCAAAGTACTACTAGATTTGAGAAATGAATTCAGTAAGGTAGCTGGACACAAAATTAACATTCAGAAATCGTTGGCATTTTTATACTCCAACAATGAACTCTCAGAAAGAGAAACTAAAAAAAAATGCCATTTACCACTGCAACTAAAAAAGTAAGATACCTAGGAATAAACTTAACCAAGGATGTAAAACACCTATACTCGGAAAACTATAGGTCACTGAAAAAAGAAAAAGAGGAAGATATAAACAAGTGGAAGAATATACCATGCTCGTGTATTGGAAGAATTAATATCATTAAAATGTCAATGGTACCCAAAAATATTTATAGATTCAATGCAATTCCTATTAAAATAGCAACAATATATTTCACAGAGATAAAACAAATATTCCAAAAATTTATATGGTACCAAAAAAGATCTTGAATAGTGCCAGCCATCTTGAGAAAGAAGAACAGAGTTGGAGGAATCACTTTAATGGATATCAAATTGTCCTACAAAGCCATTGTAATCAAAACAGCCTTGTGTTGGTACAACAGACATATAAATCAATGGGACAGAACAGGGACCCCAGAAATAGGCTCAAGCCATTACGGTCAGTTAATATTTGAGAAAGGAAGCAAGAGCATACAATGGAGTAAAGACAGTCTCTTCAATAAATGGTGTTGGAAAAATTGGACAGATACCTGCAAAAAAATGAAAAAAGACCATCAACTTACACCATACACAAAAATAAACTCAAAATGGATAAAAGACTTAAATGTAACTCACAAAACCATAAAATTCCTGAAAGAAACTATAGGCAGTAAAGTCACAGATATCCCATGAAGTGGAATTTTCATTGATACCTCTCCTAGGGCAAGAGAAACAAACAAAAAAAACCCCAGAAACATATGGGACTACATCAAACTAAGAAGCTTCTGCACAGCAAAAGAAATCAGCATCAAAATACAAAGAAAATCCACAATATTTGAGTACATATTTGCAAGGATCTATCTGATAAGGGGCTAATTTCCAAAGTACAAAGAACTCATACAACTCAACAAGAGGAAAACAAACAATCCAATTAAAAAATGAGCAAAGGACCTGAATAGATACTTCTCCAAAGAGGACATATAGATGGCCAAGAGACATATGAAAAAATGCTCAACCTCACTAATCATCAGAGAGATGCAAATTAAAACCACAATGAAGTACCACTTCACACCTGTCAGAATGGCTACCATCAACAAATCAACAAATGACATGTGCTGGCGGGGATGTGGAGAAAGGGGAATCCTGGTACACTGCTGGTGGGAATGCAGACTGGTGCAGCCACTATGGAAAACACTGTGGAGTTTCCTCAAAAAATTAAAAATGGAGATGCCTTTCGACCCATTGATCCCATTTCTTGGAATATATCCTAGGAATCCTGAATCACTAATCAGAAGGAATATATGTTCATAGCAGTGCATTTTACAATAGCTAAGATCTGGAAATAGTCTAAGTGGCCATCAGTAGATAAGTGGATAAAAAATCTGTGGTACATTTACACCATGGAATACTATGCAGCTGTAAAGAAGAAGGACCTCGTACCATTTGGAACAGTATGGAAGGACCTGGAGGATATTATGCTAAGCGAGATAATCAAGGAAGAGAAAGACAAACATCACATGATCTCACTTATATGTGGAATCTAAAGAACTTAATAAACTGATGAAAGAAATGATTCAATGACAATGAAGCATGCATCAGACTGATGAATCTCAGAGTGATGGAGGGGGGTGGGTAGATGGTGGTGGAGAGATTAACCAAAGAACTTATATGCATATATGCATAACCTGAGGACAGGGACAATGGTGTGATGACGAACTGAGGAGGGGGTAGGGTGAGGTGGAATGGGTCAATGGGGAGAATAGGGGACATCTGTTATATTTTGAACCAAAAAATTAAAAATTAAAAAAAGGAAGTGTTTATTAAAATACATTTCATTTTCAAAAAAGAAAAAAATGATAACTATGGAAAAAAACTCCTAGATTTATTGAATTTTGAGTCCCACATGTGGTTGTCTTGGCAGGGCAAGACCATATGATTTTGTGGGCCATATACGGCCCATGGACTGGACGTTTCCCACCCCTGTTGTTGTGGCTCCTCTTCCCAGCACTGGTACTCTTGAGCTGAGGAATCCAGTGTGGGCCTGGGAACACTTGCTCCACAGGGGAGACCTTCACAGCTGAGATAACTCTCCTCATTCTCAATCACCAAACATGGGTGTGGGACCAGTCAGTTTTGCATCTCCACCTACCTTCGAGTCTTGATGTGGCTTCTTGTTTATATCTTTATTTATATCTTTATAGGACTTCTGTTCTGCTAGTCTTCAGGTGATTATCCAGGTTGACTGTTCTATAATTTAGTTGTAATTTTGTTGTGATTTTGGGAGGAAAGAAGCAGTGGTTACCCACTCCACCATGCTGACCAAATTTGCCATTTTCATATATACCCATTATTCCTATACTCTTTCGTAGGTAGCCATTTCAATGTGGTAAATGTGTATTGTCTGTGTTCTTTTGAATGGTGTATTATTTTATGGGTATATGGGGAGAAAAGAGGGACATCTGTAATACTTTAAACACCAAAGATAAAATTTAAAAAGTTATGTAAATAATATCATGCTATAGATTTAATTCTTTTAATTTTTACTATGAATCATGTTAAGATGCACTCATACTTCTATGTGTACATCTAATCTGTTGCTTTTATCTGCTGCATAATTCTCTATGGTATGCACACACCATATCTTACCTATTTAGTCCCATTATGATAAACACCCAGGATGCCTGGCTTAGTACTTTACAGAACTCTTGGCAGAAGTTCCTGGTTTCACAGAAAATCAGCAAAGAAAATTATAAATGAAAGTACTTGTAATTTGAGTATGTTACCTCACTTTTACTGTGGGTGTCTTAACTTCCTGGAATATAAACCCTTTAGTAGTCTAACTTACTAGTATTACTCTTCACCTATTACTGGTCATTGTCCATTTTTTGTTTGGTTCTGGTCTTGTATGAGGTTTATTTTCTATTCTTAATTTAAAATAATGGTTTTCCATTTGTCTTTGGCTCTGATTACCTGGACTCAGGTTATTAGCTTTCTGAAGTCCCTTATCTGTTCTCTTTATGTTGGATTCTTCCTATATCTCCTTTTATTTGCCTTGTTGCCTCTCAGTGTCAATTGGATGGGTAGTTTCCTGGCTCAAGTTTTCAGTTAACAGTGGGAGTTAGGAATCTAATAGAGACGGGACTGCTGAACTGATAGCCAAAGATCTCCAGGGCTTAATGGAAACTTTCATGCTCTCTGTTAACTTGACACACCAGGGAAGTAATCTTTCAATCCAGTGCAGCATAATTAATTTGTTGTAGTGTTCTCTAATTTGAAGATGTTAATCCAGTGCAGCATAATTAATTTATTGTAGTGTTATCCAGTATGAAAAACATGCCTAGAGAGATGGGAGATTTCAAAAACATATTGAATTTGAATTTAATTGAACTACTCTAGAAAGCAAAAACAATGGAGAATAACCTTTTAGGCACATCATATGCCAGGCAAAGTTAAGACAGATGTCATACCAAATTAGAATATTTGTCTCCTGGGGAGGGAAGAACATTATGGGAAGGAGAGGTTGAAGGTATGTGCTTTAATTAAAATAATTTTTCAGTAATAATAATCTAACATTTTAAAAAATTATTAATCCCCCGGCCGGGCATGGCTCAGTGGTTGAGTGTAGACCTAGGATCCAGGCGATCGGGGTTCGATTCCCGGTCAGGGCACATGCCCAGGTTGTGGGCTCGATCAGTGGTTCTCTCATCATTGATGTTTCTATCTCTCTCTCTCTCCCTCTCCTTTCCTCGCTCTGAAATCAATAAAGATATATATATATAAATTTTAAAAAATTATTAATCTATAGAGATACAAAGAAGAAACTGAACAGAGGATACTATGCCATTAAGGTGGCAGAAAGGGAAAAAAAAATATGTTCTAATCAAGTTTGATAAAGGATACAGACAAATCGGTACTCATTTAGAGTAAAAAGTCCAGAAAAAGGGGTCACAAAACTGATGTTAAACTCAGGAAGAAAATTCAAGAAATGTGTTTTCTGTCTTCAAATATCTAAAAAGCTATCACAAAAAGGTAAAACTAAGCTGTTTAGTTAGATCACAATGAGAAGTAACTTGAGGAGCAAATAATGTAGCTCAATATATAGACCAAGAGATGTTCAAAGATCTCTTTGGAGATCTTGCCTGTTTTCTGCTGGAAAACAGGCATAGGGAAAAAACCTAGCTCCCTGTCACTAGCAGTATTCAAGCAGAGGCTGGGCAACAACTCAGCAACACTAAAAAGCAGATTTAATCATTGAATGGACAAGCTGAGATAGATGGCTCTAAAACTTTATAATTAAATGTGACAGTAAGAAAATCAGTTGTGCAAATGTGAAGTGAATTCAAGATTTTAAAAAGGCATAAAAGAGAGTGGGAAGTTCATGATGGCAGAGTAGGTGGAAGCTTCACTGACTTCATTCCCAAACCACATCAAAATTACAACTAAATTACAGAACAACCACACTTGAGAACCACCTGAAGACTAGCTGAACAGAAGTCCTATAACTAAAGATACACAGAAGAATCCACATGAGTGGCAGAGACATAGAACAGGCTGGCCCCATACCCATGTGCAGGGGCTGAGAAGCTGGAGGAATATCTAAACTATAAAGGTCCTTACTGAGGAGTGAGGGGTCTCAGTACCAGTGCTGGGAAGAGGAGCCCACATAACATCTGCAGTGAAAACCAGCAAAGATTTTATCCTTTGGGTGAGACAGAAGGGACAGTGCACAAACTCTTGCTAATAGGCACTCACTCTGGGTTCTGGCAGAGGGATGATGCCTTGGAGGATGCATACAGGTAGACACTGAGTTGTGTGGCTTCCAGATGATGCTAGAGGGATAATCACCAATGTCCCTGTGTTGAGTCCTCCTACTGCATGGCCCATTGACGTCATCATCCCTGGGTTAAGCATCCCCCAACAGGGCACTAACCTACTGTGCTACACTAGCTCCACCCTGAGGACTCCCTGAAGTCCCACCCTATCCAACTCATGAAAGGCCAGAGGATCTGCCAGTGGCAAAGAGCCTGGGCCCATGTTGCAATCTTTCTTTAAAAACTCTTAAAAAATTGTCATCAAGCTAGAGGGTGCCAGAGACACATAGGAAGAAATTGAGTTGTATGGCTTTAGAGTGAGGGCCGCTTTCTTGCATTTCTGACTAGTGCTACCATTCCTGTGTTGAGCCCTCACAACTGCCATGGCAGTAGCCTAGAGGGCTATATTAGTTCCACCCTAATGGCTCCCTGAGATGCCACCCCACGACAAAGGTCACATGCAGGTGGCAGTTAGCCTTTCTACACCCTGACACTTTTTCTGAATAGCTCTGTACACAGTACTGGCACTGATTTTGAATCTGTATTACCTTGGTGCACACCACTCACCATCTACCTGGTGACTAACTGACAACCATCCTCACTCAACTTGTGTACTGCCTGAGGCTCTTTCAGTGGTTGAGCTTAATAGGCAGCCAGCAGGCAGTGGTGCATCTTGGGGTACCTTGGGCCTTTTGTTGACCTGCCCAAGACCAGATACTGGTGACAGCTAGCCTTGGAGGGCAGCTTGGCCCCTTCCACAGACACTCAGGCCAGCACATGCAGCTACCAAGCATGGATTGCTTTATAGCTCCTAACAGTTAACACAGAGTTGGTCACAGACAGTGTCTGAAATTCACCTGTACCACAGTCCCTCCCAAGAGGCCCCAGAAGCAACATGCCCAAGGGCTGGCTTCAGACCACAACAAAGAACTACCCAATTAATTTCACAAGCAGCACACCAGAAGGGAAGTCTCAGCAGGCAACAGATACTGCTGAGGTGGATTATACTTCATTTGGTCAGCCTCCACACAGCAGCTCATACACTGTAGTCATGATCAATCCTCACAGCCAGCTAGCCTGCAGGTCAACCCCATCCAGGAACATTCCAATAGGAAACAAGGCTGAACTACAACATAACCTACACAAGGTTACCTGGGCCACCAGCTCAGGTGGCCAGGGAGACTGTGCAACTGGGCCTCACAGGACATATATTACATACAGCTACCCTACCAAGTCTGGGAGACATAGCAGACTTGTCACATACACAAAAACAGGCACAGAGTGGCAGCCAAAATGGGGAAACAAATGCCCAAAATGAAAGAACAGGGTAAATATCAAGAAAAAGAATGAAATAAAATAGAGGCAAACAGTCAACCAGATACAAAGTTGAAAACAATGCTTTTAGGATCCTCAAAAAACTTAGTGAGGACTTCAACAAACAAATAGCAAGCATAAAAAAAGACATAGAAACTATGAAAAAAAAGTCATAAATGAAGAATGCAATAACTAAAATGAAGAATACAGTAGAAAGTATTGACAGGAGATTAGATGAAGCAGAGAATTGAATCAATGATTCAGGAGACAGGGTAACAGAAAACACCCAATAGGAGCAGCAAAAAGGAAAAAAGAAAAATGAAGAAAGCTTAAGGGACCTTTGGGACAACATCAAGCATAACAGCATCCACATCATAGGGGTACCAGAAAAAGAAGAAAGCACCAGGGATTGAGAAACTGTTTGAAGAAATAATGACTGAAAACTTCCCTCACCTGGTGAATTAAAAGGACACATAAGTTTAGTAAGTGCAGAGTCCGAAACAAGATAAACCTGAAGAGGCCCACACCAAGACACATCATAATTAAAATGCAAAAGGTTAAAGACAAAAAGAGAATCTTAAGAGCAACAAGAGAAAGACAGTTACTTATAAGGGAGCTCCCAAAAGACTATCAGTTGATTTTCTTAACAGAAACTTTTCAGGCCAGAAGGGATTAGAACAAAATATATATTTTTAAATTTTATTTTTGTTTGAAATATTACAGATGTCCCTTTTTCTCCCCAATGACCCATTCCACCCCGTCCCATCCCTCTCCCCAGTTCCTCTCCCCACCATTGTCCATGTCCTTGGGTTGTGCATATATGCATATAAATTCTTTAGTTACTCTCTCCGCCTCCACCCACCCACCCTCCTTCATCCCTCTGACACTCATCAGTCTCATCTATGCTTCCTTGTCATTGAATCTATTCTGTTCATCAGTTTATATTTTTCAAAGTGATGAAAAACAAGGACTTACATCCACCACTACTCTACTCAGTATGACTATCATTTAAAATTGAAGGAGAAATAGTTTCCCAGACCAAAAAAAGCTAAAGAAGCTCACCACCACCAAACCAGTATTATAAGAAATGCTAAAGGAACTTCTTTAAGAAGAAAAAGAAGAAAAAAAACCTCATTAATATCAATAATAAAATGACAATAACTGTGTACCTATCTATAATCACTTTAAATGTAAATGGATTAAGTACTCCAATCAAAAGACATAGTGTGGCTGACTGGATAAGAAAACAAGACCCATATATATGCTCTCTACAAGAGAGAAACCTCAGGATGAAAGACACACACAGGCTAAAAGTAAAGGGCTAAAAAAACACCTCATTCAAATGAAACTGAAAAAAAATTGGGGTAAAAATTCTTATATCAGAAAAAATAAACCTTATACAAATAGAAGAACATTCCATAATGATAAAGGGATTAATCCAATGAGAGGATATAATCTCTGTAAATATTTATGTACCCAACTGTATACAAAAATTTACAGACCCAACTTACTACTAACTGTATGAAGCAAATATTAATGGACATAAAGAGAGAGCTAATGGGGGAAGGTAGAAGAGGGCATAGGGGTGATAAATGGTAATGAATGGGGACTTAACTTGGGGTGGTGAATAGACAATATATTGTATTGTACAGTTGATGTATAATTTTATTAACCAATGTCACTGCAATAAATTCAATAATATATGAATGAATAAATAAATAAATAAATAAATAAATAAATAAATATTCCAAAAGATAGAGTTAGAAAACACTGCCATAAATGAATCATGAGACCAGATAAATTAAATTGATATTTTTTGAGCATTTCACCACAAAGCAGAAGAATATACATTGTTTTCAAGTGAACATGGAACATTTTCTAAGATAGACCATATTTTAGGCCACAAAACAAGTCTCAATATATTTAAGAAGATTGGAATCATATCAAGCATCTTTTATTGACCACAATGGTATGAAACTAGAAATTAATTAGAAGAAAAAAATGATATAAAAGCCCCATGGAGACTAAATAACATGGTACTGAAACAATGAATGAGTTAACAATGAGGACAAGGAAAAAATCAAAAGGTGCCTTGAAACAAATGAAAATGAGAACAAAACAACCCCAAATCTATGGGACACAGTAAAAGCAGTCCTAAGAAGTAAATTCATTGCAACACAGGACAACCTCAAAAGACAAAAAACATTTTAAACAATCTAACCATACATCTAAAGGAACTATAAGAACAATAACAAACAAAACCCAAAGTGAGTAAAAGAAAGGAAATTATAAAAATCAGAGGGGAAAGAAATGAAACAGTGTATAAAAAAATACAAAAGGTCAATGAAACCAAGAGCTGACTCTTTAAAAGATAAGGTTGACAAACTTTTAAACAGACTCATCAAGAAAAAAGAGAGGGCCCAAATACATAAAATCAGAAATGAAAAAGAAGAGATAACTGCCATCAAATAAACACAAAGGATCACAAGAAAATACTATGAACAGTTATATGCCAACAAATTGATCAATCTGGAAGAAATGATTAAATTCTTATAAACATAGTCTTCCAAGACAAAATCAAGAAGCAGCAAAAAGTCTGAACACATCTGTTAGGAAGGCCAGGTACAAAAACCCTGGTGCAGAAACTCAAGTATAGAAACTCACCAGGGCAGGAAGCCCCAGATGCACAGTAGAGGAAGAAACTGGGAAAACAAGAATCTTGAACCCAGGGTAATCTATCCTCCCCTAGCATATTGCTGGCCATGCAGTTTAGAGCCCCTGTGCATTTCCTCCCTAAAGATCATATCTAGGCCTCAGTTGTATTTCAGCTCCTGGCCCAGATAAGCAGTGAAACCAGATAAGTGGCACCATGGCTGCCTCAGGACCAGCTACATTGACAGATGACCAATGTAGCTGACCAGTCAGTGGAGACTACGACCCTGAAAAAGCATACCTGGAAAGCTAATGAATATTCTATTGAGACACTCCTCTGAGACCTCCCCTAAGATTTCCACCTGAGAGAAAGAGATAAATACTCTCAGGACAAAATACCCAGTGCACGCTCCCCACTAGGGGAGCACACCAGTGTCATCTCCATCCCTCCGAGGGGACCCCACGAGACTTGCAATGAAGGGAGCAATGGGCACAAGCAGCTCATCTCAGGCTTACCCCCTGAACCTGTCTCCAAGGCCCCCTTCTCTCTCTCTGACATCACAGTGAGCCAAAGCAGTCCAGCCTAGGCTCTCCAGTTACTTCTTCTATACATCTTCCTTGTTTCACTGTCCCAAGTATATTTTTGCTCTATCATGGACCCAATACCCTTTGTCTCAGTGCTGTGTAGCTCTTCTCTTTGGATATTCCCCACCCCTTTTTAATAAATTTAATTTTTCTTTATTCACCCATCTGATATGGCTATTTAGCCTGCCTACGCACCACCACATTAACCTTTCAAAACAGATTACAACCAATGAAACAGAAACAGTAATAAAAAAAACTCCAACAGACAAATGTTTTGGGCCAGATGACTTTCACAAGTGAATTTGTCTGGACATTCAAAGAAGAGTTAACACTAATCTTTATCAAACTATTCAAAAAAATTCAAGAGTAAGGAAGGCTCTGAACTTATTTTACAAGGCCAGCATTTTCACCATGCTTATTCCACATAGTACTGGAATTTCTAGCCACAACAATCAGACAAGAAAAGAATGAAAGGCATTCAAATTGGAAATGAAGAAGTAAAGCTGTCAATATTTGCATATGGCATGAACCTTAATGATTCCACAAAAAATACTAGAACTGATAAATCAATTCAGTAAAGTAGCAAGAAACAAAACAAATATGCAATAATCAGTTGCATTGTTAAGACACCAATTATGAACTATCAGAAAGAGAAACTAAGAAAACAATCACATTTACTATAACATCAAAAAATACAATACCTAGGAATAGATTTAACCAGGAAATAAAAGACATGTACTCAATTTTAAGATATTGAAGAAGGAAATTGAAGATACAAGTAAATGGAGGCATATACCATACTCACTTGTAGGAAGAATTAACATCATTAAAATGTCTATACTACCCAAATCAACCTATAGATTTGATGCAATTCATCTAAAAAAATATCAATGGTGTTTTTCACAGAACTAGAATAAATAATCCAAAAAATTACATGGAACCACAAAAGACCTTGAATAGCCATAGCAATCTTGGGAAAGGAGAAAAAAGTTGGAGGTATCATGCTACCTGATAATCAATATATATTCCAAGGCTACAGTAATCAAATCAGAATGGTACTTGCATCAAAATAAACCTACACCTATATGGAGAATTCATATATGACAAAAGAGGCAAGAACATACAATAAGGTAGACAGTCTCTTTAATAAATGGTATTGAAAAATTTGGACAGATACATGCAAAAAAAAAAAAAAAATGAAACCAGACTACTTTCTACACCATGTACAAGAATAAACTAAAAATGAATTAAAGATTTAAATGTAACCCTCAAAACCATAAAACTCCTAAAAGAAAAGACAGGCAGTAAAATCTCGGACATTTCTAATAGCATATTTTCTGATATAGCTCCTCGGGCAAGGGAAACAAAAAGAAAAATAAATGAGATTACATCAAACTAAAATGTTTTTGCATAGCAAAGGAAACCATCAACAAAATGAAAAGACACCTCATTGAATGGGAAAACATATTCACCAATGATACATCTGATAAGGGGTTAATATCAAAAATTTGTAAAGAACTTATACAACTCAACACCAAAAAGCCATGCACATGGAACATTCTCAAAAGTAGACCACATGTTTGGGCACAGGGAAGTCTACAAATTCAAGAAGATTGAAATCATGTCAGTCATCTTCTCGGATCACAATGCTATGAAACTAGAAATCAACCACTATAATAAAACTCAAAAACATTCAAACACATGGAGGTTAAATAGCATGTTATTAAACAATGAATGGGTTATCAATGAGATCAAGGAAGAAATTAAACAAATGGGACTACATCAAAGTAAAAAGCTTCTGCACAGCAAAAGAAACCAGTCTCAAAATACAAAGAAAACCCATGGTATAGGAGAACATATTTGCCAAAGATATATCTGACAAGGGGCTAATTTACAAAGTTCAAAGAACTCATACAACTCAACAAAAGGCAGACAAAAAATCCAATGAAAATATGGGCAAAGGATCTAAATAGACACTTCTCCAAAAAAGACCTACAGATGGCCAAGAGACATGAGAAAATGCTCAATGTCACTAATCATCAGAGAGAAGCAAATTTAAGCCATAATGGTGTATCTCTTCACACCTGTCAGAATGGCTACCATAAACAAATCAAGAAATGACATGTGCTGGCAAGGATGTGGAGAAAGGGGAACCCTGGTACACTGCTAATGGGTGTGCAGACTAGTGCAGCCACTATGGAAAACAGTATGGAGATTCCTCAAAAAATTAAAAAAGCAACTGCCTTTTGACCTAGTGGTCCTACTTCTAGGAATATATCCTAAGAATCTGGAAACACTAATCTGAAAGAATATATGCACCTCTATGTTCATAGCAGCACAATTTACAATAGCTAACATCTGGAAATAGCCCAAGTGCCCATAAGTAGATGAATGGATAAAAAAACTGTGGGACATTTACACCATGGAATACTATGCAGGGGTAAAGAAGAAGGATCTTGTACCATTTGAAACAGTATGGATGGTCCTGGAGAATATTATGCTAAGCAAGATAATCAAGAGAGAGAAAGACAAACATCACATGATCTCACTAATGTGTGGAATCTAAAGAACTTAGTGAACTGATGAACAGAATAGGTCCAGTGACATGAAGGCATGGATCATACTGATGAATCTCAGATGGAAGTAAGGGTGTGGGTGTGTGGGGGGGGCAGCAATTAACCAAAGAATTTATATGCATATATGTATAACCCAAGGACACAGACAATGGTGTGGTGAAGGACTGAAGAGAGGTGTGGAAGGGGTGGAAGTGGTCAATGGGGAGAATAAGGGACATCTGTAATATTTTGAACAATAAAAAAATAAAATAAATAAAATAAAATAAAAAATGGACAGAGGAACGTAAATAAACACTTCTCCAAAATGGGCATACAAATGGCCAATAGACATGTGTAAAGATGTTCAATATCACTAATCATCAGAGAAATGCAAATTAAAATCACAATGAGATGTCACCTCACACCTGTCAGAATCAACAAACAAGTATTGGTGAGTGTGTGGAGAAAATGGAACACTTCTGCATTGTTTTGGGGATTGAAAATGAATACAGCCACTATAGAAAACAGTATGGATTTTCCTCAAAAAATTAAAAAAATAACCCATTCCTCTTATGGGCATATACCTAAAGAAGCCCAAAATACTAATACAAAAGCATACATGAACCCCTATGTTCATTGCAGCATTATTTACAATAGCTAAGATATGAATGAAACCTAAGTTGCTTGGATGAATGGATAAAGAAAATGTGGGGAAGAAACAACAAAATGGCTGCATACGTTAACCAGGTACCTGCAGGATCCCACAACCACATCAAAATTACAACTAAAATACTGACAATTCAAGTACAGAACAACCATCATTCAGCTAAAATCTAGCTGAACAGAAGTCCTGCAACTAGGGAATTAAAGACCAGTAGGAGGGGCGGAGATGTGGGGTGGAATCCAGCAGAATCTCGGAAACCAGGATCCTGGGACCTGGGTACAATGGTTTAAAACCAAGAGGGATATCTTGGCCTAGGATATTTCCTGGAAGAGCGAGGTGTCCCAGCCCCACATCATGTCCCCCAGCCCAGGGCTCTAGGGCCAGGAAGAAAAGTTCTCACAACTTAAGGCTGTAAAATCCAGCAGGGATTATGGCTGAGTGACCTGGAGACTGTTGGAGTCCCAGGCAGCTTCTCTTAAAGGGCCAATGTGCAGACTTACTCAAATACATTCCCTCTGAGCTCCAGTGTTGGGCAACAGCTTGAAAGGAACCTGGGACATTTGAAGAGGAACTAAATTGCCTGGAATCAGGACGAGAGCTGGAGGGGCAGCTTTCTCCCAGACAGAAGAACTGGCAGAGGCCATTGCTCCTTTGATGAGCCCTAACTCCACAGAATCAGCAGGCAAGAGCCATATCTGAATCTCCAGCAACCTGACTCACATATTTCTCCTTACCCTGGTGATTCCCAGAGACCCTGCCTCTCCCTACTGGTAAGTTCATCCAAGCCATTTCCAGTGGCTTTTCTGTGCAAGTGGCCTCTCGAGCCTCATGCTTAGGACTTTCCTAAAATCTTGCAAACAAGCAGCAGCTGGCCTCAGCATGCCCCATACCACTTGATAAGTTGCCTCAGGCCAGGCATTAGAGTCAGCCTGCATTGGTTCATAGCTTGGCCTCTCCAGGGCACCTCAGAGCCCAACACAAGTAGCAACCAACTATGGATTGCTGTGTAGCTCATGCTGGGTGGCCCTGGGTATGGCACAGGCAGAAGCTGACTTTGCATCTCATAGAAGGCCCCAGAGAGTGCACCCAGTGGTCATTTCAACCACCCCAGATTACAGCCTTACCACATCCATGTCGGAATGACACACTCAAATGGTGGACTGGTGAACAGCAAAGCTACACTGAAGTAAATCTTACTCCATAGGGCTATCTCCAGCACAGCAGCTCTTTGGCTGTAGTTGCAGCTGGTCTTCATAGCCGATTGGCCTGGGGGTCAGTTCCTCCCAGTCATTCCAAAGCAACAAAGGCTCAACTACGACAGGACAGAGCACACAGCACACACACGGGAGCACCTAGAAGGCCCAGCTCAGGTGGCTGGGGAGATTGAGCCACTGGGCCCTACAGGACACCTACTACACAAAGCCACTCTACCAATTCCAGGAGACATAGCAGCTCTACATAATACATAAAAACAAACACCAGGAAGCCGCCAAAATGTGGAGGCAAAGAAACATGTTACAAAGGAAGAAACAGAAGAAATCTCCAGAAAAAGAAATAAACGAAATGGAACCAAGCAAGCTACTAGATACCGAAGTCAAAACAATGGTTATAAGGATGCTCGAGGAACTTAATGAGAATGCCAAGGATCTTAGTAAGACTTTTAAGAAAACTAATGAGATCATCAAGAACATAAAAAGGAACCAACCAGAAATGAAGGCTACACTAACTTAACACAAGAATAATTTAAAGGGAATCAGCAGTAGAGTAGAGGATGCCAAAAATCAAATCAGCAAGTTGGGTTATGAGGAAGCAAAAAACACCCACTATCAGAAGAGCGAAAAGAAAAAGAATCCAGAAATATGAAGTAGTGTAAGGAGTCTCTGGGACAAATTCAAGCATACCAACAGTTATGTTATGGGGATGCCAGAAGAAAGAGAGAAGAAATGGAAAACCTATTTGAAAAAATAATGACAGAAAACTTCCCTTACTTGGTGAAAGAAATAGACTTACCAGTCCAGGAAGTAGAGAGAGTCCCAAACAAGAGGACCCCAAAGAGGTGCACACCAAGACACATCATAATTAAAATGCCAAAGGTTAAAGACAAAGAGAGAATCTTAAAAGCAATGAGAGAAAAGCAGTTAGTTACCTACAAAGGAGCTGACTGTCATAGTTACCTACGACTGTCAGCTGATTTCTCAACTGAAACTTTGCAGGCCAGAAGGGAGTGGCAAGAAATATTCAAAGTGATGAAAAGCAAGGATGTACAACCAAGATTACTCTACCCAGGAAAGCTATCATTTAAAACTGAAGGTCAGATAAAGAGCTTCACAGATAAGAAAAAGATAAAGGAGCTCATCACCACCAAACCAGTTTTACATAAAATGTTGAAGGGTCTTCTTTAAGAAGAAGCCAATGAACAAAAACACCTGACAAACAAATTAGACCAGAAACATTGAAGCATGCAACAGACTGTCTTGTCTCAGAGTGAAGAGGGAAGGGGGTTAGGGGTTAAGAAGTGATTAACCAAAGAACTTATATGCATAAGCCATGGACATGTACAGTAATGGGGTGAAGGCCTGGGGAGGGGCAGGAGTGGGGTGGAGGGGTTCAAGAGGGGAAAAAATGGGACACCTGTACTACTTTCAACAATAAATATAAATTTTAAAAAAAGATTTGGTACATATATATAATGGAATATTATTAGACCATAAAAAAGAATGACATCTTACCATTTGCAAAAATATAGAGCTAGAGGATATTATACTCAGTGAAATAAGTCAAATAGCATATGATTTCACTTACATGTGGAATCTAAAGAACAAAATAACCAAATAAACAAAATAGAAACAGATTCATAGATGCAGAGAAAAGCCTGATGGTTGTCAGAAAGGGGAGGCAGTTGTGGAATTGAGTGAAAAAGGTGAAGGGATTGAGAAGTACAAGCTGGTTGTTACAAAATAGTCCCAAGGATACAAATTACAGCATAAGAAATATAGTCAATAATATTGTAATAACTATGTATGGTGCCAGGTGGGTACTGTGAATATCTGGGGATACACTTTCTTAAGTATATGATTGTCTAACCACTATGCTGTATAGCTGAAACTAATATAAAACAATATTGAATATCAACTTTAATGGAAAAATAAAAAGGCATAAAGAAAATACAGCAAAGCTATTAAAATTGTGTCCCCCTCAAGCTACCTAGCCATGTGTGTGGGAAAGACAATAACAGAAAACATTCCCATACTCTGACACCAAGTACCACTTTAGATATTGGCCCATTGCAACAAGGAGCATGTGCTGCCCATAGACTCATGACATTTTGAAGCACCATTTTATAAAAAACAAAGATTCTATCAAGAATGGGCTTTGGGCCTAGCCAGGCATGGCTCAGTGGTTGACCATCAACCTAGGATCCAGGAGATTATGGTTCAGTTCCCAATCAGGGCACATGCCCTGGTTGTGGGCTTGATCCCCAGCAGGGGGCACACAGGAGTCAGCCGATTAATGATTCTCATCATTGATGTTTCTGTCTCCCTCTTCCTTTCTCTCTCTGAAATCAATAAAGATATATTTAAAAAACAAAAAAGAATGGGCTTTGGGCACTGGAGGAATGCTGCAGTTAATAATAATAAAAAAGAACCAACCTATAGGGTTTTTTTTCTCAACCAAAGTCATGCCACTTTTCCCAAAGCAATTAAGATACATGTAAATTGGTCTAAATAGATGAGTGATCTTGCTTTTAGAAACTTGGTAGTACTTCTCACAACTTAAACAACAACAACAACAAAACAAATTTTCTCGAGGAAGGCTGTCATATTTATCCAGGACTCTGCCTAGAGTTTGAAAACCAGATGACATCACATTTCATGTGGCTAGGTTTTATTCCCTATTGTATTCTCCAGTTTCTATACAAGAGACATTTCTCTAACCCAGATTCTATTACAATCAAACATGTGGAAAACCTCCCACAGTGCCAATTAAGTGCAAACATGCCCTGAAGATTAAAATGAAAAGCAAATGCTGACACTGTGAAAAGAAACTACCAGCTTCTTAAGAAATAAATGCAAAGAGATAATAAAGGCAGAGAAATAAAACTATTAGCCTAGCAATGCAGCGCCAGTCCTATTATATAATATTTCATTATCTCCCACATCTGCATACTCTATATCTTTATCAAATTGTTTGTTTTAGTACATTATAATAAAAATGTCTTAATGTTTATTTCATACATTTTATTTATTGGCACATGGCTACTCTAGTTTTCTAAGACAATAAATGTACTTTGCCCCAGCTACCCAGTAAATCATGACCATTCACAATCTTCAGTTCTCACCTAGGAACTTTGTGGCCTAAGGAACACCTCCAGCATGATTGTGGTGGTGGTAGCATTGGAACTGGTTGGCTTGGTTTGAAATCCTTGATTTTATATATCAGATTTTTTTCAGTAAATCTGGGCTGTGTTATCAAATATCCCAAATCAACCTTAAGGTTATGGTCCAAAAGTAGCTGCCTGTTATTGTTATATGTCCCCTTATTGCTTAGTATAGGGTTTAGTAAATATCAGTTTCATTCTTTTTCTCTCCTTTTTTCTCTACACCTACTTCATTTCCAGAGGCAAATGATACGTGATGATGATAATAACAGCTAATACTTAAATAATGTTATCTTTTTGTGGAGATAAGTAGGGGTGGGGGGAAATTAATTAATCAGCATTAATTAGAAGCCAGTAGGCTGACTTCTAGTCTTACCTCTACCACTTAGTACCTATGTAATGATCAGAACATCATTTAAACTCTCTAAGCTCCAGTTTCCTCATCTGTCAAACAAAAGTAATTATTACCCCATAGGATTACTGTGAGAATGAACCAGTTTACATATATAAAGTAGTACAGCACCTGGCTCATTGTGGGTCTCCCAAAGTGGTAGTTCCCATCTTCTCCCTCCTTACCCCAAACTACCATTTAAAACATTCCTGGCAGGACAATCTTAAATTGGGAGATGCAACCCCCAGGATCTTGGGGTTGTTCATGAAGGGGGGCACAGAAATCGGCAATCAAAACTACTCAACAAGTTGGTAGACGAGAACTACCTGAATAGGATAGTCTTGTCTTTTCTTTATCTTTCCTGTTGATCTCTATGATATTTTGTGGTACTAAAAGCAACGGTAATGGCAAATTTCCTACAATCTATTCAGTGGCTGCAAAGTATTGTTGAGTGGGGAGTGAGTGGTTGTAGAACATGAGGAGACATAGTTTAAGATAAATTGAAAAACTTTGCCTTCTTCCATGCAGCTGAGTTCCCTCCATGGCTGTCAAATCTCAGAACAGTCCAAGGAAGTATCCAGAATTCATTTGGGTTTTTAGGTAGAGACAGAGAAGAGGAACTGGTGCTTTCTACCCCCAGAGAGTTGATGACAAAAGCTTCTATTACTTTTCCCATTCTGCCCCTCCTTGAGGAAACTGAAAACCTTCAATTTCCACTGCCTGCTCCATTTAGGGCCTTTTACTCAATGGATTTCTATCTTGCTTATTGCCTCACCCAGCTATGCAACAAGGAGGAATCCAGCTTTGATGTTGTATCTCTAGAGTCATCTGTTCCCTGCTGATATAAAGGGAACAAGACTTGAAAAAGATTATTAAAACGTTTATTCCAAAGTTGTCAACTCCTTAGCTCCTCAGGTATCCACTATCCTCATGTTTTCCAAATGCTCATTCAGTTTCTTATTAAGATTTCTAAAAGACAGCTACTTTTTAGAAGGATGGCTGGTGTGTGTGTGTGTGTGTGTGTGTGTGTGTGTGTGTGTGTGTGTGTGTGTGTGTGTTTGGGGGAGAGGGGAATAAAGCTATAATTATATTTTTTTAGCCAGAAAAAAAATCAGATGGTTATGAAATCCCAGGAGAAAACAGATTAAAGTCTTCATTTCCTAAGTCTGTTACTCAACTAAACACAGCTGTTAAAGATGATGTGCTTACTGTGCATGACTCTCTATAATAATGCTGCCATTGGTATTCAGATATGATGCTTGTAATGCTCCCCATTCCTAAGAACAAGACAGTGTTGTCCACTTTCACTAGTCTTATTCAACATATTATTGGAAGTCCTTGCTACAGCAGTCAGACAATAAGAAAAAATAAAAGGCATCCAAATTGTAAAGGAGGAAATAAAACTGTCATTTTTCGCAGATGACATAATATTGTACATAGAAAACCCTACAGAATCCACCAAAAAACTACCAGACTTAATAAATGAACTCAGCAATGTAGTAGGATACAAAATTAACACTGAGAAATTGATGGCATATTTATACACTAATAATGAACTCTCAGAAAGAGAAACTAAAAAGATAATCCCATTTACCATTGCAACAAAAAAATAAAATACCTAGGAATAAACTTAACCAAGGAACTAAAAGACCTGTACTCAGAAAACTATGGAACATTGAAAAAAGAAATAGAGGAAGACACAAACAAGTGGAAGCATATACCGTGTTTATGGCTTGGAAGAGTAACAACATTAAAATGTTCATACCACCCAGAGCAATCTATAGATTCAGAGTAACCCTGATAAAATACCATATTTCACGGATCTAGAACAAATATTCCAAAAATTTATATAGAGCCAAAAATTTCTGAATAGCCTCAGCAATCCTGAAAAGAAGAAGAAAGTTGGAGGTGTCACAATACCATATATCAAACTATACTACAAAGCCATTGTAATCAAAACAGCCTGGTCCTGGCACAAGAACAGGCATATAGATCAATGGAACAGAACAGAGACCCCAGAAATCGACCCATACCTTTATTGTCAATTAATTTTTGGCAAAGGAAGCAAGAGAACACAATGGAGTAAAGACAGTTTCTTCAATAAATGATGTTGGTGCAAAAAAAAAAATGAAATTAGACCACCAACTTACTCCATACACAAGAATAAATTCAAAATGGATAAAAGACTTAAACGTAAGTCATGAAGTTAAAAAAATCCTAGAAGAAAACACAGGCAGTAAAATCTCAGACATCTCAAGTAGCAGTTTTCTCTGGTACATCTTGTAAGGCAAAAGAAAAAAGGAATAAACAAATGAGACTACATGAAACTAAAAAGCTTCTGCACAGCAAAAGAAACATATGAAAAAATGCTTAACATCGTTAATCATCAGAGAGATGCAAATTAAGACCACAATGGGGTATCACTTCAAACCTGTACGAATGGCTGCCATCAACAAATCATCAAATGTCCAGTGCCAGCGACGATATGGAGAAAAGGGAACCCTAGTACACTGCTGGTGGGAATGCAGACTGGTTCAGCCACTATGGAAAACAGTATGGAGGTTCCTCAAAAAATTAAATATGGAACTGCCATTTGACCCAGTGATCCTACTTTCAGGAATATACCCTTAGAATCCTGAAACACCAATCAGAAAGAGTATAAGGTGTGCCAATAAAATGTATACACACTTTGAATGATTATAAAGTCAGTGTTTATTAACGTACAGTTCATTTTCAAAATTTAAAAGAATCTACAGAAATGAATAATTTTTTTGTCAATGCCTGTTTTCAAACTGTTGCCTGTTCTGTTCTAAGCACTGCTGATAATGTGAAGCAATGGAATCAGAAACATCAAGAATCATTTTGCCTGGTATTTGTGCACTCTCAGTCATCAGCTGTTGCCAGTTTCGTTCTGTAAAATTTATCTTTTGTGTATCCCCATAAAAAAGTCAAGCGGATAAATTTTTTCTGTTCAAAGCTGAGTCTGGCTTCACCCATTATTTCAAATCAGTTAAACCTGCAAAGGAGTGAAAATTAAGTGAGTTATCAGCTGTTAAAGTGTGTATAAATATCTTTGGGACACCCTGTATATGCACCCTTATGTCCATAGCATTATTTACAATAGCTAAGATTGGGAAACAGCCCAAGTGCCCATCAGTAGATGAGTGGATAAAAAAGCTGTGGTACATTTACACAATGGGATACTATGCAGCTGTAAAAAAAGAAGGATCTCTTAACTTTTGCAACAGTATGGATGGATCTGGAGACCATTATGCTAAGTGAAACAAGTCAGTCAGAGAAAGATAAATATCACATGATCTCACTTATATGTGGAATCTAATGAACAAAATAAACTGATGAACAAAATAGGTCCAGAGGCATGGATGCATGGAACAGACAGGTCTCAAGAGGGGAGTGGGTTGGGGTGAACTGGAAGAGATTAACCAAAGAATTTATATGGATATATGCATAGCCCATGGACACAGACAATAGTGTGGTGAAGGCCTGTGGTGAATCAGGGGCTTGGTGGAGGGAGGTAGTGAGGGGAAAATAGGGGATATTTGTAATACTGTGTATGATAAAAAACAACCTTTAAAATGGAAGCAGGGTCATTTAAAGGCCAAGATACAAGCAAGAAAGCAGGTATGGTGAGCTTATAAGTCACAGGAGAAAGAGATACAGCAAAATACCTCCTAACATTTGCCATCATGAGGTGCAGGATGAAGAAACAGAAAATCTGCACATACACATTTTGTTCTTTTCTCAGGGCCAGATAGTTTGATTAGCTCACCTCTTACACCTAGATAAAAATCTAATTATACACTTAGAACCAGTCTACTATTAGGTCTGCCTATGAACTATGGACATGCAGTATCATCTTGCCACCTATGAGAAGGTTTGGGGTGGGGGGTAGAAAGGAGATTGTTATCTTAACCCATGGTTTCTTTATTTCCCTCTTCCTGACCCCTTTACATTTTTGCTCCAGCTATTTTTCCAATTTTCTTATATCAAGTTTTGTGCTGTCATTCATCTCTTGTGCTCATAATATGTTCCAACGTATTTACAACAGTTCTGAAATAATTGCATCACATTTTCATTGGGCATACCCACCCCACCCCCAAATTTATGTGAATTAGTGTGTTTTTGCCAAAACGCCAGGCCTTGAAAAGATGATAGCCAGTATTATAAAGATAACCTCACAAATGTTATTAAGTAACAATTCAGAACACCTCCTGAAGCTATCTAATAAAAGACACCTTGCCATTTGCAAACACATCACAGAAACAGTTTAGAGCCTGTTATTTTGTTGATGTTTTGCTCATTACCTAGCTTATTCTGCTAGAGAGGGATTCTTCTGTACTTGGAATAAGAAGAATGGAGGCTAAGGAAATAGATTTGTCCCATCAATGGGTATGGGCAATTGAAAAATGTACAGGTGGGTTAACATGACAAAGTCTATTGCTATTTCTTACTTCTGCCCCCAGCTTGAATATGCTAAGTCTCAATACTGTCACCTCATGGTGGCTAAAATCTCTGCAGTCACCCAGTTGTCACCAAGAAGCCTGGAGTGATAAAGCAATATTGTGATTTGAATCCATTTCCATGGAGTGGCCACAGTAAGCTCAACATTATATTATCTGCTAAGTTACTGTGGAGAATTATGTGGCACTTTAGAGCCAAATAACTCTAAACATTTAATTGTAGCTAAGTGATTTCTCTGGTATTTTCTGTAACTAACTAAAAACACATTTTAATAAATAAATAAATTAATCCATAAAAGTGATAAGGGCAAGGGGAGAAGATGTACAGAATACTTTACCTGGAAAAGGCCTGGTGGCCTTTGTACTCCCTTAGATAAAATCCTGGCCCTGATGAACCTAAGGAAACCCATCTAAGCAAACGGGAAATTTCTCCAAACATGAGCATGCCATCATTTCTCCATGTACTGTAGATAAATGGACAGTGTTCATGTATCTGGTATGCATGAACAGATGGCATAGACAGAGCTTGCAGGTGAATGGCAATAAACAGCTCTCACCATCAACAGCTCTCATATGGTATCTTTCATTCTCTTTTGAGCTCTGCCAAGTGAAGCATAGTCAAGGTTCATGGAAAAATGCAGGGATGTAGATTTTGAACCAGTTAAACTCGAGTCATATCACTTTTAGGAGTGGGTTTCCTTTATTCCTAGAGAGTCAGATTACCTTATATTACGATGAATAAGTCAAAATATAGTATTTCCCTAAGACAAGTTATACATTGGATTTACTAGCTGTTAACCACTTCCCCCAATGTAACCCCAGCACAATTGTAGGCACTTATGTGAACTAAAATCCAGGCTAATATTTAACCAGCTGCTGATGAGACTGGGTTAAATTCTACACATTCACAACTACTTAAACAGCGAGCTGGGGAAAACTTTTGCTGCCTTTAGATGAATGCAAGTCCCAACACTAAGCTGAGCTATCACCTCATGATGCCTAATGATAAGGGTATTAACATTTATCCATCATTTAGTGTGTATTAGAAGCTTTATATTGATTTGCATTTAACACTTACAAAACCTCTGTGAAGTATGTAGAATTTAGCATTGTTATTTTGTTAATGAGAAAACTAAATCTCAGAGAATTCATATAACTTGCTGAAAGTCACACAGCCTTATTACCATCATTCTAGACTAAATCTGTTCAAGTTACATACAGAAATTTTAATGGAAAGAAGAGACATGTGTGTGTGGAAATGTGAATAGTACTTTCCTGAGTAATTAAGAGCAAGTTGCTTATTCAATATTTTTCTCTTATCTTCATGTAACTTCTCCTTCATTTACAGTCTTTGTATGCCAGTGGTTTGTTCAGTTTATCTCTGGCACTTTCTTAATTTCTTTTCAGAAACAATAGAGGTTTTCATTTTAACCCAATCACACTAACATAAATGCCAGGTCCTTCACCTCTGAGAAAGCCTAAAGAAGACAGATTCTTATACATGCTTGCTGGTGGAAACAGGTCAATTGCAGAAACCATTCACTAATTCAACTCTGGGAACTCACTACATCTTAAACCTATAAGCTAACCATTTAATATTAAAATTTTGTTTCTAACTTACACACACATTTTTCACTAAAATCACCTATGATTCCAGAGTTCTGACTGATTAAATAAAACATTACCTGATCATCTGACTCCAAATTGATGTTGTTCTTTTTTCTTTAGCAATATCTCATTTTCAATAGTCCTTCTCCATGCCTATCACCACATCCTACAAGGGGAGCTAACAAATGGGTTTTTGGTAGTAGGTGCCTGTCTCTAATTCACCCAGCACATAGCTTCCTAACACACTACTCTCTTATCAATTTCCTGCGTCAAGAACTCTTGAATCAGCATTGCTTATTGCATCAAATCCAGTCTCTTCTACAAGGCTTTCAAGGACTTCCATAATCTGCTTCCACCACACCTCAGCAGCCTTACATAGTAGCATGCACAGCACTGAGAATGTTTATTATTCAAACATAGGCAAGGTCTCCCTGCCTTCTTCCTCTCTGCATCTCTAAGCTCCACCTTTCAAGGCTCAGCCCACTAACAACAAAACTTTATTTATTCTATGCACTGTGGACCCAACCAGAATCTAAGCTCCTGGAAAGCAGGCTTTCAGGATTTTATATCTACCACTATACCATGCCTTTAGCATAGAGTTGCACATGCAACAAAGGACCACTAAATCCTTGCTGCTCTTTCCTTTGGGAAATTTAGACCACAGATTTTTATACAGTTAATATTTGGAAATAGCTGAGGGAATGTAGATTCAGTTTTCATCTAAGCTTGTTACATTTTATTAATTGCTTTTAATGTACTTCCTCTATCAGAGCCATTCTGCTTTAATTACTCCTGGATATTCTTTAGGGAATTTCACCAAGATACCAAAGGAAAATGAAATCTAATTACATTCAAGTGATGTAATTGCTATTGGCCTTTGTATCAAACACAGATAAAGGTTGGATTTTTTTTCTTCCTTAATGTCAACTTTAATCAAAGTATCCATATGAACTAAATTAAGCAAACCTGGGTCGATAAGTAGGCCCAAAAGTAGTACACAACATAATCTAGTTGAAATAATGGTTCATATATGTGATAAAATGTTGTGCTTTTTCACATTTCTTGACTAAAATCACTTTACATTTTCACAGCACTTTATAAGTTATAAGACATTTCATATCTGTTATTTAATTTGATCTGTGCAATAAAACTATGCAGCATGTATTATTTCTTTTTATGTAAGGTAAAACAAATTCAGAGTCACAGAAGTTACAAAAGTTACCCATGGCCTCAAAGCTAGGAAGTGGTAGAAACAAGACTTGAACCAAGACCATAACGTTGGGCAGGGAAAGGAGGTTACAGCACAGTGGGGGCCCTTGTGACACAACTGAACATGAACTGTGTGTTAGTTACTGTCAGATAACACTAATATGAATCATAATCCTTACCTTTAAGGTACATAAATGTGTGAGAAATATATGTAAATGCTGGACAACTGTTAGTTGAAAGAAAACTAAGCCCAAAATATAGTCTTCAAACCAATGCTCCTTCTATTACTCCACACTGGCTCCCACAATTCTGCTATAAGGGCCCAGACTCTACTTACTACCTTTGTCTCTTCCCCCTTTAGCTTTCACAGGCCACCATTTGGAACAGTTACAAAGTAGACTTTGGTGAAACTTCACCTCTCTCCAGAAAAAGAATAAGAGCATACAGTATTGGTTGGAAAAGAACAATGGGAGAGGTTGCTAGGATATCCTGCAGAGACAACTGAATCAGGAGGTTAGCTGTGTGAAGAGATGAGAGCGGGAGTTTTGAATTTTTGTCCACTGCCAAATATGCAATTGATATTGAAGAAAAAACCATAAGAAGTATGTTTAAGAGAGGAAGTTAGAGGGAGAGTAGAAGTAGGGGAGGAGAATACAAAGAACAAGAGAGAAGCCTTGAGTTTGGTGTATATGAAATTTATACTAAGATTTACCATCTTGCCAGAGTTTGGTGTAGCTCTGTTAGTGAAGGTCAATGATTTTTCAACACTAGCTATTCTTTAGGACAGGGTAGGGACACAAACATTTGAAATCCTGGACAACAGTTAAGAACTTGAGTGATCTGAACCAAATGATGATTGAATAACAGAGTTCTCCAGAAGCTAAATCCAGAGATTAAAAAGGTTGAGGGGGAGGGTGGTTTAAGGACACATGCTTTCCCCCAGTAGCTCCTTTTACTTTAAACTCTCCTAATTTAGGGTACCAGGGAGAGGCCTTAAGAGCTGGCGGCATCTGCTAGGCAAGGCAAAGTCCTCATTACCATGACAAGGAGTTCAGAAACTTTCAAACTGGAAAGGGAGCCCCCTCTGGCTTTAGGTTTGGAAATCTGGCCTAACATTTTATGCTACTGAGCAAGTTAGAATATTTTAATAAACTATGCTTCATATTTCATATTCAAAGTTGACCAAGTCAGGAGGCAGGAGGTTTAGAGACTTAGATCATTGCCATCATTTGTAACTTCCAAAAAGGTTGGCAGACCAGAAAACTCTAAGTCCTCCCTACTACAGACCATTCCCCCATATGAAGCTGCCTGCATGGACCTTTATTTCTTATCACATCACATCTCAACCTTTTTGCATGGCTTTCATGACCTTCCCCAAACAATTCCAGCTGCCATGGTTATCAGACTTGGTTTAATCATCCCATATATCATGCTTTCTCCCCACCTTCCTATGTGCTGTCACTGTCAGTTCTGTCTTGAACACCTTCCCTCTGTATCTCACTCAGTGAAATTAGATCCATATGTCAAAGTCCACTGCTCCTTAAAGTTTTTCCTGACTATTGCACTTTGCTTATCTCCCTCCTTCTGAAGGGTAAATGTCACCTGCAATAAGAGAGCAGGAGGATAAGGGAAGCACGGTGGTGAAGAATTTAAAATAATAGTACAGGATTAGGAAAAAAATTGAATTCAAGTTCCAGGTCTGGCAGTAATTAGAGTAAATGACTTTGGTAAAGTTATCTAAACTTCAAGCAATTGTTTGTTTTCTACTCCACTTCAGCTCCATTATTCATTAGTTTTCTACTATATGCTAGTTGTTGCTGGGTTATATCTAGATTTTGCAATTAAAGATTTTATAGTCTAATAAATGATATATGCATATAAGTAATTAGAATAAAAATAGGAAAAGTAGTTAAATAGCAAGAGATAATCATAGAAAGTTTCTCACGTAATCAGAGGAAGTTAAAATTAAAATTCACTTTGTAGAAAATAACATTTGAACTTGGCTTTGGAGCATGAACAAAAATATTCCACAGATCAAATAATGTATAAGAAAATGTTAGAAAAGTATAAAATGCCATACAAATACAAGGGCTAGTATTTTTTTTTTTAATATATCTTTATTGATTTCAGAGAGAGGAAAGGAGAGGGAGAGAGAGAGATAGAAACATCAATGATGAGAGAGTCATTGATGAAGCCCGCAACCCGGGCATGTGCCCTGACCGGGAATCAAACCCCGATCTCCTGGATCCTAGGTCGACGCTCAACCGCTGAGCCACACCCGGCCGGGCAGGGTTAGTATTTTAACTGAGGTGAAGGGTAGGAGAAGCTGTTCTGAGAAATGATAAGGTGGGGCAAGGAATGCTTCAACCCCTTAATTATTTTTTTATTGAATTTACTGGGGTGACATTGGTTCACTAAACCACATAGGTTTCAAATGTACAATTCAATAAAACATCATTTTCACACTGCATCGTGTGCCCATCACCCAAAGTAAAGTTTATTTCCATCTCCATTTAGCCCCAATTTGTCTTCTTCCACCTGCCCCCTACCCCTTTCCTGCTGGATATCACCATACTGTTGTCTGTGTCTATGTGATATATCTATTTCTTTTGCTTAATCCCTTCACCATTTTTCACCCAACACACTAACTCCCCTCCCCTCTTTCAGCTGTCAGTCTTTATGTACAACCTGTCAAATACTTTAGAAGAAGCAATGGGTTCCCTTGATGGCAGGACATCTATCTATTCTCTGACATTTCTTGCCTATACACAAAAGAGCCTATGTTACATTGTAAGTGAAAACTTCTCAAGGCTACCTTGAACAGAGGACTCGGAAGAAAATGCTCAATAAGTTAGGCAACAGAAGGCCGATTTGAAGAAAACCACTGGCATGGCTTTCATACCTCTAAGATAAAGGGTAAAAGAATATATCAGCAAGAGAAATGAATTAGTTTTAGCTTATATACAGAATAATGGCAACTGCCTCAGGTTCCACTCTTGGGTGGCTGGGGTGGAGCGGGGAAGGGTTACAGCAGCTAGTGGGTATAAAGCAGAAGAAGATCCTGACAGCAATTACAGTACTCTTCACTTGCAAAGTTACATCAGGAGCCTTGTCCATCTGTATGATCCACCCTCCCCTAAGCCATTCTCCAGTCTACTAGCTGCCATTACCACCTGGGTTCAGATAATATAGACTATCACTTTATAAATGCTAACAGTTTTTAAAATTTATCTTTATTGTTGAATGTATTACAGATGTCCTCTTTTTCCCCCTGTTGACCCCCTTCTACCCCACACTTTCCCCACCCCCGCCCCAGGCCTTTTCCACACTATTGTCTGTGTCCATGGATTTTTGCATATATGCATATAACTTCTTCTAGCAGTTTTAGATATGAGTATGTATGCCTCCACAGGATGACTCTCATTGTACCCCTTCACACGAGGAAACCATCCTAGTGCACAATGCCCAAACTTCCTTTCCACAGTGATTTTCTTCATCCTTAAGAGGGCAATTTAAGAAAAAAATCTAAAATAATTTTTTATTTTTCAGTTACAGTTGACATACAATATTATATTAATTTCAGGTGTGCAATCTTGTGATTAGATGTTATATAACCTATGAAATGATTACCCATATAACTCTAGTACTTATTGGACACCATAGACAGTTATTACAATATTACTAACTATATTCCCTGTGCTGTACTTTACATCCCCATGACTATTCTGTAACTACCAATTTGTACTTCTAAGTTCCGGTACCTTTTCACCCAGTCCCCACAACCCTCAGTTTGTTCTCTGTATATATGAGTTTGTTTCTGTTTTGCTTGTTCTTTTATTTTGTTTTGTAGATTCCACATATAAGTGAAATCATATGGCACTTGTCTTTCTCTGTCTTACTTATTTTACTTAGCACAATACCCTCTAGGTCCACCCATGTTGTTGCAGATGGTAAGACTTCACTCTTTTTTTTATGGCTCAATCATATTCCATTGAATATATGCACCACTTCTTTATCCATTCATCTTTTGATGGACACTTAGGTTGCTTCCATATCTTGGCTATTGTAAATAATGCTGCAATGAACATATAGATGCATATGTCTTTTCAAATTAGTGTTTTGGGTTTCTTTGAATAAATACCCAGAAGTGGAATTGCAGGGTCCTTCTTTATCTCTTGTTATAGGCTTTGTTTTAAAATCTGTTTTGTTTGGTATAAACATTATTATCCAACTTTTTTTGTTCCATTTTCATGAAATAATTTCCATAGCTTTACTTTTGATCTGTGTGTGTCTTTCAATCTGAAGTGAGCCTATTGTAAGCAGCACATATAAGGGTTTCTTTCCTTATCCATTCAGCCACCCTATACCTTTTGAGTGGAGCATTTGATCCATTTACATTTAAAGTAATTGTTGATAGATATGTAGTTATTGTCATTTTATTATTCATATTTTTTATCTTTTATCTTATTCTTAAGAAGTCTCTTTAACATTTCTTGTAATACTAGTTTGGTGGTAATGAACTCTTTTAGCTTTTCTTTGTCTGGAAAGCTAGCTACCTGCCTTTGATTCTAAATGATAGCTTTGCTGTGTAGAGTAATCTTGGTTGTAGGTCCTTACTTTTCATCACTTTGAATATTTTATTCCAATCTCTTTTGGCTTGCAAAACTTCTGTTGAGAAATCGGCTGACAGTCTTATGGGAGTATCTTTGTAAGTAACTAACAGCTTTTCCCTTGCTGCTTTGAAATTCTCTCTTTGTCTTTAAACTATGGCACTTTAATTATGATGTGTCTCGGTATGGGCCTCTTTGGGTTCATTTATTTGGGACTCTTTGCACTTCTTAGGCTTGTATGTCTATTTCCTTCACCAGGTTAGAGAAATTTTCAGTCATTATTTCTTAAATAGGTTTTCAATTACTTGCTCTCTCTTCTCCTTTTGGTACTCCTTTGATGCAAATATTGGTATACATGATGTTGTTGCAGAGACCCCTTAAACCATACTCATTTTGGGGGGATTTTTTTTTAAAGTTTTGCTATTCTGATTGGGTGTTTTCTGCTACCTTACCTTCCAAATTGCTGATTTGATCTTTTGTCTCATCCAATCTAATGCATTCTTCATTTCAGTTATTGTATTACTCGTTTCTGACTGGTTCTATTTTTATGATTTCTATCTCCATTTTTATGTTTCCTATCTTTTTGTTAAAGTTCTCACTGAGATCAATGAGCCTCCTTATAACTAGTGTTTTGAACTCTACATCTGGTAGATTTTTATCTCCATTTTGTTTAGTTCTTTTTCTGGAGTTTTGTTTTGTTCTTTCACCTGGGACATGTTTCTTTGCCTCCTCA
>NC_142103.1:63981944-64016069 GCF_054644295.1 Miniopterus natalensis
AAATGCCTATAACATCCTGGTATTGTGCTCTCTTCATGGAGCTATCAGAGCTTCCTTTGAGGAAAGACAGGTATGACTGGGATCTATGCCCAACCAGTGTAACAATCCTGGCTCACCACAGCACCAGGAAGTTGCAGCTGAGCCCACAAGTACCAGGGCTAATTTATGCCTATTTCTCCCCTTTGCTCATCGTAGGCCTCCCTCTCCCTTAGAAGATGTGGAACAAAGGAACCATTTGCAGAAAATAATCTCAGAACCTCAGTCTGAGCAATGTCTGGAAACTTCATGGCATTCTAGATGACCTAGAATGTACTGAGCATTTACTAGGTACCAGCCCCTGGGCTAAGAGCTCATATATTCACTTATTATATAATTTCATCATTAAAACAACTAAGTGAGGCAAGTGTGACTGTAACCTCCACTTTGTGAAAAAATGATCTTTATTGTTGAAAGTTTTACAGATGTCCCCCCCCCCCCCCACGTTGACCCTCTCCTGCTACATACTATTGTCTGTGTCCATGGATTATGTCTTTATGCATATGAATTCTTTGGTTAATCTCCACCCCTCTTCCTTCTGCTGCATGACAGTCTGTTGCATGCTTCAATGTCTCTGGGTCTATTTTGTTCATCAGTTTATTTTGTTCACTAGATTCCACATAAAAGTGAGATCATGTGATATTTATCTTTCTCTGTCTGGCTTATATCACTTAGCATAATATTCTCCAGGTCCCTCCATGCTGTCTCAAAGGGTAAGAGATCCTTCTTTTTTACAGCTACATAGTATTCCACTGTGTAAATGTACCACAATTTTTTATCCATTTATCTACTGATGGGCACTTGGGCTGTTTCCAGATCTTAGTTATTGTAAATAATGTTGCTATGAACATAGGGGTGCATATATTCTTTCTGACTGGTGTTTCAGGTTTCTTAGGATATATACCTAGAAGTGAGATCACTGGGTAAAATGGCAGTTCCATTTCTAATTTTTGATGACGCTCCACACTATTTTCCATAGTGGCTGTACCAGTCTGCATTCTCACCAACAGTATACTAGGGTTTTTTTTCTCCACATCCTTGCAAGCATTAGTCCACTTTTTTAAAAAAATTATTTTATTGTTGAGAGTATTACAGATGTCCCCTATCCACTTTTGTTTTTTGAAATACGTTTTTATTTATTTCAGAGAGAGGAAGGGAGAGGGAGAGAGAGATAGAAACATCAATGATCAGAGTCATTGATCTTCTGCCTCCTGCACGTCCCCTACTGGGAGTCGATCCCACAACCTTGTCATGTGCCCTGACCGGTAATCGAACTGTGATCTGGTTCATGGGTCAACGCTCAACCACTGAGCCACAATAGTCGGGTCCCCATTTATCAGGTACCAGCCTGAAAAAATGAACAAACCTGAGTTCGAGCAGTGGGAATGAAAAAGACAAAGTTATGGCATCAGGAGGACTGCCCTCTAATGAGCAACAGCATCAAATGGCTTCAATGCCTTTATTATATAGTAAGTAACAAACAAGTGATAATTCGGTGAGGGTGATACAAACTAGTTCCTTCAAAGCCGCATAAACACTCTTTCAGAGTAAATATCCTGCCTCCTGCATGAGCCCAGACCTTGGTAATTTCTTTATCTCGGCTCCTCATGGGAACTTGTGGGGAGGGTCGAGTCCTTGACTCCAGACCCTCAGGTGATGTGGACCATGTCCAGACATGTCACCGGATCCCAGCGCCCATCCACTTTTGAAGTGAAGAAACCAAGACTTAGCTTAGTGAGCTTCAGAAACTGCCTGAGGTCACACAGATAATAAAACTCAGATGCATCTGAAATAAAAGATGACATACTTTAACCTTCTACCATCATGACTCTGAGGCTGAACAGGATTATAAGGTTGACAATTTCCAAGGAGGAGGTGATTTGAAATCTGGCCAGATTTCAGATAACTTGAACTGACCCTGGTGTGTCTGGAGAGGCATTGTCTCTCTTAAACATATACTCACTCAGAGGCAGGTGTGCCAGCTCGCGGACGCTTGCGCCCGCGCACACACACACACACACACACAAACTGCTATGAGACAGTCCAAGTCCCATGTCATCGAGACCCAGCAGTTAACAGAATATTTCCCTATGCTTATTTGTGAACACTATTAAATAAAAATTATTAGCGTTTTCCTGGGAACTTAAGGTGTCAGAAGCTTCCAACCTTAGCCCAAGTTGTGTTCACTTCAGGAGTTGTACACATTCTATTATGTGCCAAGGATAGCTTAGAACCCTTCTCAGTCTTCTTTTAATTGTCTGGATGTATTGTCAGTGATCCATTCATCCAACAAATAATCATGGAACTTCTCTAATATATGTCAGCCACTGTATTATTCCTTGGAAATTCTGTCATTTCAATTACTACTGTCCTTTTAAAATAAGTGATCACTTTTTTCCCCAAAGGTTTCAGAGAGCATATCACTTTTTTGTTGTTGCTAATCCTCACTCGAGGATATTGTTTCCATTGCTTTTTAGAGAGAGTGGAAAAGAGGGAAAGACAGGGAGAGAAACATTGATGTGAGAGAGACACATCCATTGGTTACCTCCTGCATGTGCCCTGACCTGGGAGAGGATTGAACCTGCAATGCCCTTGACCCTTCGGTGTGTGGGCTGGATGCTTAACTGCTGAGCTACACTAGCTAGGGCTAAAATAATCACTTTAAAAATTTTTATCTTTACTGTTGAAAGTATTACAGGTGTTCTCTTTTGTTCCCCCATTGACCCTTTCCTCTCCACTCCTCCCCCAAACCCCAGGCCTTCACTGCACTATTGTCTATATCCATGGGTTATGCATATATACATATAAGCTCTTTGGTTAATCTCTTCCTGCCCCCACCCCTTTCCCTCTGAGAATCCTGTCTGTTGCATGCTTCCATGTCTCTGGCTCTATTTTGTTTGTCAGTTTATTGTGTTCATTAGATTCCACATAAAAGTGAGATCATGTGATACTTGTCTTTCTCTGACTGGCTTGTTTTGCTTAACATAATACTCTCCAGGTCCCTCCATGTTGTCTCAAAGGGTAAGAGATCCTTCATTTTTATAGCTACAAAGTATTCTATTGTGTAAATGTACTTTATCTTTATTGTTGAAAGTATTACAGATGTTCCCTTTTCTCTCCCAGTTCCCTTTTCTCTCTACCTCTCAGCTGCTCCCCCTAAAATGATCACTTTTAATGTAACGATATCTCTCACTAGGATGAGTGCCTTGCAAGAAGATACCATGCATTATTCATTATTATATATCTAGTTCTTAACCACATAGAACACAGCCCTGAGTAAGCTGTCAACAACTATGGGAGATTGAATGAAAAATTTCATGAGGAATATGCTGCATATAAGAAATAAGGAACACAAAGAGGTAAAGTATAAACTAAATGGAATACAAACTCCAGTAAGGGTAAATAGATGATGCCATGTTGAAGGTAGGATATGTAAAAGGGAAACTCTTGTAATACCCCAAAACTCCCTTTGCAAAATATACCAGGGTCTCTACGCTCAGATAAGAATACATCTTAGGTAGGATTGCAAAATAATACCCAGCTGTATAATGGGAGGTCTCTCTGTCTCAGGTCTGCTTTACGGGGCTTAGTCTGCTTATTTTACAACATGCAACAATTCCCTGGCACATCAGGTACAGCAGAAGTAAGAAGTGAAAGGGCATGAATATGAATGGCCCTTCCTTTTAGGAATAGATACCTTACACTTTGGCTTACTGGGCTTCTTGCCTGTTTCTCAAAGTGCTAAAAGTTCTGAATCCCCAAAACCTATCCAGAAGTGTTGTTACTTCCAGACCTACATATTTCCTAACTGTGCATACGGTAGAATGGCCAATTTTGACTGTTAGTTCCCCTAGAGAAAGCAGATTTTTTTTTACAAGGGAGAGCACAAGTGCAGTTCCTCACTACCACAAGTTATGCAGTAGAATTTTCCACATTTGGGGAAATTTCAGGGGTCAGCATATCCAGAGTGCAATGGATAAGCTTTGTCCTGGGAAAACCATCTTTGTGACCGTGATATCTCTCCTGCCATGTAAGTACAGAAATAGCAGATTTTATCTCTGAATTCTGTTGATGGGGCTTATCTCATCCCATATTCTGCAGATTCCATTCATTTATAAGACATTTCTGCAATGATTTTATATATATATATAATATATATACATATATAGTTTTATATATGTATATATATTATATATATGTGTGTGTATTTTTTTTTCTAGATGATAAGCCTGAATTGTTTCATGGTTCTTGGCATAGTACTCAGGGATCATGCAGGATTTCTCACTTTCAGTTGTGTTGCAGGTGGCAGTAAGGAGCAGCCTGTTGTTTATTATATAGCTACTTACTAATAATAAATAAAAGCATACCTTCCATAAATTGAGCAGCTCTCCTAAGTTAGGTTATGTTTCACCCTACATAATTAATCTCAGAATAGCTCTACAAGTTAGATATTTTCCTTCCCATTTACTATTTGAGAGAGAGAGAGAGAGAGGGAGAGGGAGGGAGGGAGAGAGAGAGAATGACCTTGTGGAAAGAAGAAGGAATTAAGATTTGAATTCAAGTTCTAAGTTTATCACTATCAGGTATTATGGATATCGAATGGTGTTTCTTGTGAACCATATCTGTTCATCAGCTACAAAAAAGCAGCAGCTAGAGTTCATGGCCAGCCTGGCTGGTAAGATAGCTCTTTTTTTTTTTTTTTAATTTATCTTTATTGTTGAAAGTATTACATGTGTCTCATTTTTTTCCCCCATTGACCCCCTTTACCAGGCTCCTACCCCCTCTCCAGGCCTTCACCCCATTATTGTTGATGTCCATGGGTTATGCATATATGCATAGAACTTCTTTGGTTAATCTCTTTCCACCCCCCACACCCCCTTTCCATCTTTCCTCTGAGATACAACCATCTCTTGCATGCTTCAATGTCTCTGGGTCTATTTTGTTTGTCAGATTCTTTTTTCATTATCTTCTTAAAGAAGACCTTCCAACATTTCCTGTAATATTGGTTTGGTGGTAATGAACTCCTTTAGCTTTTTCTTATCTGTGAAGATCTTTATCTCACCTTCAGTTCTAAATGATAGCTTTGCTGGGTAGAGTAATCTTGGTTGTAGGTTCTTGTTTTTCATCACTTTGAATATTTCTTCCGCTCCCTTCTGGCCTGCAAAGTTTCTGTTGAGAAATCAGCTGACAGTCATATGGGTGCTCCCTTGTAGGTAACTAATTGCTTTTCTCTTGCTGCTTTTAAAAGTCTTTTTGTCTTTAACCTTTGGCATTTTAATGATTATGTGTCTTTCTGTGTAAATCTATTTCTTTCTCCAGGTAGGGAAAGTTTTCTGTCATTATTTTTTCAAATAGGTTTTTAATTTCTTGCCCTCTTCCTTCTCCTTCTGATATCCCCATAATGTGAATGTTGGGCCACTTGAAGTTGTCCCAGAGACTCCTTACACTATCTTCATATTATTGGATTCTTTTTCTTTTTGCTCTTCTGATTAGGTGTTTTTTTCTCCCTCACACTACAACTTGCTGATTTGAGTTTCGGTTTCCTCTACTCTACTGTTGATTCCCTGTAAATTATCCTTCATTTCAGTTCATGTAGCCTTCATATCTGACTGGTACTTTATTATGTCATTGATGATCTCACTAGTTTCCTTAATAATCTTACTAAGATCCTTGAACATCCTTATAACCATTGTTTTGAACTCTGTATCTAGTAGCTTGCTTGACTCCATTTCATTTAGTTCCTTCTCTGGAGATTTCTTCTGTTCTTTCCTTTGTGACATGTTTATTTGCCTCTGCATTTTGGCTGCTTCTTGGTGTTTGTTTCTATGTATTAGGTAGAGTGGCTTTGTGTAGTAGGTGCACTATAAGGCCCAGTGGCACAGTCTCCCCAGTCACCTGAGTTGAGCCTTCTAGGTACTCTCCTGTGTGGGTTGTGTGCACTGTCCTGTTGTAGTAGATAGAGCTTTGGTTGCTCTTGGTATCACTGGGAGGAATTGATCCCCAGGCCAGTCCACTGTGAGGACCAGCTGCTGCTATAGCTGAAGAGGTACTCTTCTGGAGAGACCCCTATGCAGCAGGATTTACTTCAGTGCAGCTTTGGTGTTCACCAAGTGTGCCCTTTGAGTGTGTCACTCGTGGATGTGATAGGGTTATAATCCAGGGTGGTCAAAGCTGCCCACTGGGTACACTGTCTCTAGGGCCTCCCATCAGGTACAAAGTCAGCCTCTGCTTATGCCTTGCCCAGGGCCACCCAGCATGAGCTACACAGCAAACTGTAGAGGGCTGCTACTTGTGCTGGGCTTGGCTTTGCCCAGAAGAGGCCAAGCTATGAATCAATACAAACTGCTGCTAGTGCCAGGCCTGGGGCAACCTATTGAGAGTATGGGGCATGCTGAGGCCAGCTGCTGCTTCTTTGAGAGATTTTAGAAAAGTCCTAAGCCTGAGGCAAGAGAGACCACTTGCATAGAAAAGCCACAGGAACTGGCTTGGATGAGCTTGCAAGTAGGGAGGGTTGGGGTGTCCAGGAATCATCAGGGCAGGGTGAAAGGTGTCAGTAAGGTTGATGGAGATTCAGAGAAGGTGCTTGCCTGCTGGTTCAGTGGGGGAAGGACTCATCAAAGGAACAATGGCCTCTGCCAGCTCTTCTGTCTGGGAGAAAGCTGCCCCTCCAGCTCTTGCCCTGATTCTAGACAAGTTAGTTCCTCCCTGAATGTCTCAGGTTCCTTTCAAGCTGCTGCCCAGCCCTGGAGCTCAGAAGGAGCACATTTGAGTAAGTCCCTGTGCAGGCGCTTTAAGAGGAACTGACTGGGACTCCCACAGCCTCTGCTCACTAAGCCAAAATCCCCGTTGGTTTTTATAGCCTGAAGTTGTGGGGACTTCTCTTCCTGGCACTGGAATCCTGGGCTTGGACCCCTTGCTCCTCTGGGAAATCTCCACCACCTAGATACTCCTCCCAGTTTTAAACCATGGCACCAGGTGTGCGACCACAGCTGCGTCTCCTCAGTTCAGCCCAGATCCCCGCCCCCCCCCCCCCAAGCTCAGGTCCCTGCCCCTCTTACTGGTATGGATGTGCTTTTTCAGTTCTAAGTTGTAGGACTTCTGTTCAGCTAGATTTCAGGAGGTTCTGAATAATGGTTGTTCTGTATTTTAGTTGTAATTTTGATGTCGTTGTGAGAGGTGGTGGGTACTGCTGTTACCTACCCTGTCATCTTGTTTTCTCCCCCAGGTAAGATAGTTCTTAACACACACCTTTGGCAACATGAAACTTAGGCGGGACTATAGACATGGAACAAAGCTGAGAGAGACTTATGGAGATTAGTGAATGGCTGTATATTTCCGTAAGGTAAAGTTATTGTGACATCAGTGTCACTGCCCGCCACTGCACCCCAAAACAGAGCAAGATTTAAGGGTATGTACAAGTCCCTGTGTGAAAAGGGAGCACATTGTGTCAATTTCTGTAACAATTGTGTCAGGCTTGCCAGGATGGCATCCTAAGGGACTGTTGTAGTTCCTTCTGACCACAAAAGAGTCATGGAGTATATGATCACCAAAAGCAAGATGGCACAGGACATCTCTTTTACCTGTTACACTTTGCGAATAAGGTATTTTGCTTTCACGGAATACTCTTTCACATGGTTTCTGACTACAGCACCAGTTTTATTTTTCTCTCTCAACTTTTGGTCTCAAGTTTTAAGGCCAACCAAGTGTGTTTTTCTGTCTATAATCCAATAGCCAACAATCAATAAGAATCACATGTCTGAACACTCTCTGCCTATTTTGCTACTCAATTCATGTTTAGTATCTATCTCAGTGACTTCATTGCCCAAAGACATCCTACTTTATGCCAACTTTGGCTTCTGCCCTTTCTGCATGAATTAGACTGTGTTATTTTTTTCAAGACTACATTGTCACAGATTATATTTTTTTGAACATGTTGAATGTATGCTTGACAATAATATGTATTTGAGTTCAGGGTTCAAGATTTATACATTAAGTCATTTTTCACATGTTGCTTAAAACTTCTAAATTAATATTATGTTGTTGACAGTTTGAGCTAGCAAATGCTGAGAGACATGTTAAAATAGCTCACCATTTTAATGGAGTTGCCAATTTCTGCTTGTAATTCTTTTAATTTAAACTTTATGTTTATTATTTATTTATTTATTTATTTATTTATTTATTTTTGTTGGCAGTATTATAGATATCTCCCATTCCCCCCTTGTCCCCTCCTCCCACTCAACCCCTGTCCCACTCCAGGCCCTCATCGCACTATTGTCTGTGCCCATGGGCTATGTATATATGTTCTTTGGTTAATCACTTCTCATTCTCCCACCCCCCTCCCATCTTAACTTTATGTGTTTTGAAGCTATGTTACTATGAGGTTTCTGGGACAAGCTCCGATCTGGGTAGGCATCTGGATGTCACTGTTTTACTCCCTCCTGATCACAGATCATACCCTGTAGACATGATCACTCAAGAGGTCATCTCTAACATCCTGTCTTCACATAAAACAGCCTTCTGGGATGACACAAGTCAACCTCTATAACTATAATGAATCATGTTTCACAGAAAACATTTTTATTATTCATATTTTACATTTTCATGGTAGATTAACTTACATGGTTTCTGATCATAGCCTTATTTTTCCTCCTAGCTTTTTTTTCAAATTTAAAATTTTTTTTTATTGATTAAAGGGAGAGAGAGAGAGGGAGACATCTACTTGTTGTTCCACCCATTCATGCATTCACTTGTTGACCCCTGTATGTGCCCTGAGCAGGGATTGAACCCACAACCTTGGTGTATCAGGAAGATGCTCCAACCAACTGAGCTACCTGGCTAGGACTCCTCCTAGCTTTTAAAAAAGTGTATGTTTTTATTGATTTCAGAGAGAGGAAGGGAAAAGGAGAGAAAGATAGAAACATCAATGATGAGAGAGTCATTGATCAGTTGCCTCCTGCATGCCACCTACTGGGGATTGAGCCCTCAACCCAGGCATGTTCCCTGACTGGAAATTGAACCGTGACCTCCTGGTTCATGTGTCAACTCTCAACCACTGAGCCATGCTGGCTGGGTCCCTCCCAGCTTTTAATGAACAGTTTCAAGGTCCTTCAAGTTTGCCTTCCTCATATAGTCGGACAGCCACCAAGACTATATGATCTATATTTTTAGGGTGTATCTACATGGCTTCACTACCCGCAAATAGCAACACTCACCCAACTGCCTTGCCACTGACAAACTTACATTAAATAATGTAAGATGCATTCCTTCCATGTAAGGTGCTTTTCTCTACCTTATAACACCCTAGCTCCAGTGATTATCTCTTTCATCTTCTCCATGCCCCCTGTTATTTCTGACATTACAGATATCTTAGCACCTTAGTCAAGACTGGAGATGCCTTTGGCTCCACCCATAGTATGTCTACATTACCTGTTTTAGAAAGAAGCTGAAGATCAACATAGCAGTGCCCTTCCAGAAAAAAGAGGGAATAATTCCAGTGGATTTCCATCTTCAGTTTTCTTACCCCACTCAAAAGGTCTTTCTTTGATATAGTTCTTAAAGTCCACCAACTAACTCTTTTCTTTCATGTACTATCTTTTTTTCCTGGCCCACTCCTCTATCTCTTATTTTTAAAGCCAGCTATTTTGAGTCCATATGAAACAAGAGGTATTGGTGTGAAGGCCAATACTCATTATAATACCTCTGCCTGGGTTGGTTCCCTTGTATGGCAAAGGGAAAGGATCTGGGTGACAGTTTTATCTCCTGTTGTTTGATGGTTACAGAAGCAGATGGCTTTTTCAGTCTTGTAAGGACACGGTTCCTGGTCTCTGCAAGTATCTAAGGCTGTAAGTATTTGAGTAGTAAGAAGTTACTTTATTGCAAAAAGAATTTTTTTTTAAATATATCTTTACTGATTTCAGAGAGAGGAAAGGAGAGGGAGAGAGAGAGACGGAAACACCAATGATGAGAGAGTCATTGATCAAGCCCACAACCTGGGCATGTGCCCTGACCGGGAATCGAACCCTGATCGCCTGGATCCTAGGTGGACGCTCAACCGCTGAGCCACGCCCGGCCGAGTTTTGTTTTTTTTTAATTAAAGGGGAGGAATCTGCCCCGTTGGTGTGTCTCAGTGGTTGAGTGTAAAGCCATGAACCAAGAGGTCATCAGTTCAATTCCCAGTCAGGGCACATGCCCAGGTTGTGGGCTCAACCCCCAGTAGGAGGCTTGCAGGAGGAAGCCGATAGATGATGTTTAGATGTTTCTATCTCTCTATTCCTCTCCCTTCCTCTCTCTCTAAATAATCAATAAAAACATTTTTTGAAAAGGTGATGATTCTGCTCAAAACATTGGATGAAGCAAATTACTTAAGTACTTCCTAGGGTAAAAGACCAGTTGAGTTTCTTGGAATTCTATTCATATTCACTTGGTATGCACTAATTTGGCCATCATTTTGAGCCTACCCTTCCATTTTACTGTTATCTGTTGACTCCTGGTCAAGTCTTCACATTCACTAACATTCAGCATCTATGTGGGTGACCCACCTTACATTCCGAATTCTGAGTTATATATAGACTGCTACCCTTGAATAATCATGTTGTCTAGTTTTAGCTGTTCCCTGAAAACATCCCTTTACCTCCTTGTTAAATTGATTTTCCCTCTTCTCCAAGCTGCTATGCAGAACTTCTCAAGGCATTCTTCTCAGGACAAGACTAACACATTCCCTCTTGCTCTTAGCTGCCCTTTCATGCTTTATGGGGAAAACAAAAAGCATCTGGAGGGAACACATCAGTTTCCTGTTTTTGCTGCCTCTCTTCATTCAGTTTTTCTGTATATACATCTTGCTCACCCTCCAAGACAGTCTTTTGCATAAAGCCAATTCCCCATTACGCTTAAAGCTCTCTAAACTTAAAACAATAATTTAAAAAGTCGCTGAGGTTCTTAAAAAAATAAAAACATAATTACTATATGATCCATCAATCCCCTTTCTGTATATAAATTCAAAAGAATTAAAATCAGGGTCTCAAAGTGATATTTGAATGCTCATGTTCAAAATTGCAAAAAGGTGTAAGCAACCCAAATGTTCATTGATGGATCGATGGATAAGCAAAATATAGTATATCTATACAATGGAATATTTATTCAGCCTTTAAAAGAAAGGAATACTGTCACATGGCAGCAATATGGAGATATATATATATATAGCAAAAACTGTATACACACTTTAACAGCTGATAGCTCAATTTTGAAAATGAAATGTATTTCAACAAACACTGCCTTTATAATTATTCAAAGTGTGTATATACATTTTTTGGAAGTATATATATATATGCCCCTGAGGACATTATACTAAGTGAAATAAGCCAGTCACAGAAAGACAAATCCACTTATGTGAGGTATCTAAAGTAGTTAAATTTATAGGAAAAGAAAGTAATATGGAGGTTGTCAGGGGCTGGGGAAAGGGGAAAATGGGGAATTGTTTAATGGGTGTATAGTTTCAGTTTTCAAGACAAAAAAACTTCTGGACATCTGCTGAACAGCAATGTGGAGGTACTTAACACCATTGAACTGTACACTTAAAATGGTTAAGAGGGTAAAGTGACTTCTCAATATTTCTGGGCTTAGTATACTCAACCCAGGGTATTAGACACTGTTCACCACTTTTTCCTGAAAGTTCTCTTATCGTCTGGCTTCTGTGAGACTCTCTCTTGGTTTTTTGCTGATACCTCACTGACAACTCTTTTTTTTCTTGCCTTTTCTTCTCCATAAATAGTTCTGTCCTTGGCCTAAGGCTCTTTGTGCCTTTAGAGTTTTGCAGTTTCTTTGGCACAGTTCAGTTAAACCTGAAGTATTAGCTGTCAGATTTATATCTCTGATCAGATTTGCCTCTGACTAGTCTATCTAAATGTCCCATAGATTCTTCAAACACACCTCCTCAATCTAAACTCATCATCCCTCCTCTGTGTTTTCTAGCTCAATGACATTCATCCCCGAATTCTATTCTGAAACCTGGGAATAATACTGGTATCCTAATTCTTCATTATCCTCCATATCCAATCAGTCAAAAAGTCCTATTGATTGCATTGCCCTTATTAATTCTCAAAACCCATCTCAACTGCCAGCACCTTCGCTTAAGTTTTCATTACCCAGTTCCTTTAAGTTGGTCTTTCTGCATTTAATTTTGTCTTCCTCAATTTTGTTGTGCACATTGTGTTTTAGTGATCTTTTTAAAACTTGTTTGATTTGAGGTTTGTCTACGTAAAGGCCTTCAGTAGCTTGCCATTGTTTTTAGGGTAAAATCTTAACTTCTTAATATTCAGCATATAAAGCCCCTCTGCTCCTCCCAAGTCATATACTACTACACTCTTTATTCAGCTGTGTGCCAATGTGTGTTTGTCCCCGCATTCACAAATGGAGAGTGTGAATTCGATTCTCTGCCAGTATTCAGTGCAGTGGGAAGCGAAAGCTGCATTATTTTAACTCAGGTTTTTCCAATGATCTCCACGGATATTATTGAGAATTTAAACACCTCATCCTTCTGGCAGCCCAGACTAGCAACGACGCAGAGCTTTTGAGTACTTGTAGAGGGTGAGGAGACAGCAGGGACTACCGCCTCCGGGCGAGGGAGGGTGCGCGCAGGCGCAGGCGGAAAAAAGCCACTCCTGCCCCGCCCTCCCTCCCAACCTACTACGGAAAGAGCTCCAGTTAAGTCATTTCCGGGAAGAGGAGCCGCTCTTTGTTAGCTGCAACATGGAGGCGACTAGGGGAGCTGAGAAGCCGGTGAGACGCTGCTCTGGGGTCGGGTGAATGGGGAAGTCGAGCTGAGTCTAGCCTTGAACTCTCCCTCTTCTCCTCCTTTTTTCTTCCCAGGTTTCCGGGGAACTGATATCAGTGGCACATGCTCTTTCTCTCCCAGCTGAGTCTTATGGCAACGATGTGAGTATGACTCACCCACAGCTCCCATTCACCTAGTCTGTGACGTCTGCACGGACTGCCACGAAATTGTAACGCCCTGCCCTGATCTCTTATGTAGACCTTGTCCGTGTACGCTAGAAACCGCGCCTTTCAGTTCATTCTAATCTGTTTGGTCCACAAACGCAGGACTAATGCTAATTAAAGTAGTCCCAAGCTTTGCTGCACGTTAGAATCCCCTGTGAAGCATTTAAATATCCAGATGTCCAGGGCGCAATCCATATCAATTAAATCAGAATACCCGGGGCTGAGGGCCCGGAATCCGTATTTTTAAAGGTCCTTGAGTGATTCCATTGTGCAGTAAAGTTGCACAGGTTTATGGTGTGTTTTGTTTAGATTCTTAAGGAAGAAGCACATGATGCATTTGAACTACAAGGCACAAGGATATGAGAACAATAGTAACACTCAAGTAAGAATGTGATGTATGCTACATGAGTGAGTGTATCAGGACATAAATACAAAGCAGTTTAGCTGAAGAATAACCCCCTAGAACCCAGACCAGTAGAGGAAGACTTCACTGAGATAGTGAATGTGGAACTGGATAGTCAAAGTGTAGGTGGACAGCGGACATGAATTGACAGTCAGGCAAAAGGCCTGCAGGTAAAAATGCAAACGACTTCTGGGATCAGTGAAATAGATCCCTCCAGTTTGAGGGGGAGATTCTAATGGAACAGGTGGGGTAGGTGCTTGGTAAGAGGTGTTCATAAATTAACCTGCTTCATGATACTGTTTCATTTCTAAGTGTTATAGGGCGGGGAATTGGCTATCAGAAAAACACAAATAATTAGGAAATGCCACACTCTTAAAATGAAGAGTAATTTCACTTCCATTATTTTATTTTGTTGTTTTAACAATTCAGTTGTGTGTATTTATTATTTCAATTTTACAATGATTTAACTCAGTCTTTTTCAAATGATTTTTATTGACTGATTGATTTTAGAGAGAAACCGATTTGTTGTTTCACTTAATTTTGCATTCATTTGTTGATTCTTGTATGTGCCGGGATGAGAGATCGAACCTGCAACCTTGGCTATTGTGGACAACACTTTAACCAGAGCCTAACTCAGTCTTGAGAATGTTGTTTATCTGCTGTTTTATTTAGTCTAACACTTTCACTAGCTTCCAGGAAAAGATAGTCACTGGCTCATTCTATTTACTTGACTGTGTAGGTAGCTTTTTGTTTGTCATAAGGACAGAAGAATTATTTTATTGTCCAAACACATCAGTCCAGTTTTTATCCTTTGACAGTAACACCAAGTTTGGTAGCTCTCCAGAGCATACAAAGACTTCCTTAATTTGTTCTCTAGTAGCAGGATTGGGAGATTTCTGACCTGCCATTCTTTACTCCTTTGCAGCCTGATATTGAGATGGCTTGGGCCATGAGGGCAATGCAGCATGCTGAAGTCTACTACAAGGTGAGTTGTCTGTCTTCATTATTAAGCAGAATTAAGCATGTATTGTTTGATTATCTGCTAATCACTATTCTTAGTAATTTAAACAATTGTGTTTTGAAGGTAATTTTTATTACCCTAAGTTCTTAACCTGCAGAAAACAGGGGTGTAGAAGTGAATTTTGTTTTGACAAAGGAATTGAGTTTCTTTGCTCAGAGTTCTGTTGCTAACTGGCAAAAGGGTGCATAGCCCATGGTAGGTACTTAATAAATGATTGTTGACTGAATGAACAATCCACAGAGGGAAATAGCCAGGCAGTACCAAGGCCAAAAAGTGTTTGAATTGGTGAAATGGACCGTAGTATATTATGACTCTTTAAAACTATGTCCCGATTTTTTAAAAAAATATGTTTTTATTGATTTCAGAGAGAGGAAGCCAGAGGGGAGAGAGAGATTGAAACATTAATGATGCGAGAAGTCATTGATTGGCTGCCTCCTGCATGCCCTCTATTGGGGATGGAGCCCACAACCTGGGCATGTGCCCTGTCCGAGAATCAAACCGTGACCTCCTGGTTCATAGGTAGACACTCAACCACTGAGCCATGCTGGCTGGGCAAACTATGTCATGGTTTCATCCAGAACCTAAGCTGTCTATCCTTCCTAATGAACTCCTCTGCCCTGAGAACCATAAGGGGTTTTGGGGGGAAGGGGGAATAGAAGTGTAGTGAACTAGAAACTAGCATATGTATGTTGTCTTATTTTCTGGCAGCTAATTTCATCAGTTGACCCACAATTCCTAAAACTCACCAAAGTGGATGACCAAATCTATTCTGAATTTCGGAAAAATTTTGAGAAACTCAGGATAGATGTATTGGACCCAGAAGAACTCAAATCAGTATCAGCTAAAGAGGTAAAAAATTCTCTCAAATATTGCTTAGCATCTTACCCACAGTTATTGATGGTGAATACATTTTTATACATTTAAAATGGGAAGGAGTAGTTTTAAGGAAAATACATAAAGAACCAGGGTTCGTGTGTAGCTGTCATCAACCAATAAGTAAGTTAGGAAATGACTGATTTTCTGGTTTATGGATTTTTTTTATGTTCATTGAATCTATTTTTTCTACCTTCTTGATTTGGACATTTCATTCCTAACTACCCAGACCTTTCAAGGGAGGAGGAATAAATTTACCTATGTGAGTAGTTTAACCAGAACACTTGGGTTTGGAAGATTGGCAAATAAGGTACAGGGAGGGTTTTGGATTCTCTGGATTTAAGTTGCCATTATCACAGGCCATGCTAAAGATCATTGAAAACCTTGTGTTTTGCTTTGTTTACTTGATTAGCTTGTACTTTTACAGAGCACTAAAACTCTTACAATTGGGAAAATTTTTCCCTGAGAGTAGGCCCTTGGCTTATGAAGAATGTAAACATTTAACTTTCAGCAGCATGCTAACTGATCTTTAGAAAATTGCCTTTACTGTATAGACTTCTTTCTTAAAATTTAACTTTGTGACTTTGGGCCAAATTCCTGTATTCCTTGTTTCATTTGTGCTTCAGTGGGGATGAGTGATCATTTAGCCAATAACTAAAAACAAAACAAAGGCTTTTGTTAAGTAATCAAATTTTGATTCTGTAGTCAAGGATTTAAGTACTTTGGTAAAAATATTGTTCGTGTTGGGAAATACCAGTCTAAAGACACAATAGGTAGCACAGAAACTTATTGCTAATGAAACAAGCAATCAGCTCAAACCTAGTCTCTTTCACTGTAGTTATTTTCCTTACTGAGAAAATGAAAACTCCTCTCTGGGCCTGACTTCAGCAGCCTCCTACATTAGGTAAGGCATCTTTTTGCTTTTATAGAAGTGGAGGCCATTCTGTTTGAAGTTTGATGGAGTTATAGAAGACTTCAACTATGGTACTTTGCTGCGACTGGATTGTTCTCAAGGCTACACTGAGGAAAACACCATCTTTGGTGAGTTTCTTGCCCCTGGAATTGTTTCTGTATAAGGTGAGTGGGGGATCTGGTTTTACTGATGAATAGTTTACATGGATAGTTAATTTGGGGATTATCTTATTTGTTATATCTTTGAAGATCATGTTAATAAATCTTGAGTAACTGAGATAAGATAGTTAAGTATTTCAGCCTCGTTTATTATAGGATGATTAGAATTTCACATCTCTGAAACTTATGATTATACTTGACTACTTTGCCTGTTAATTCAGCTTTGTCAGTAGATTTCCAGTAGGTTTAGAGAAATTGTGACTGGGACAATAATCAATTCTATTCACTTTCCAGCTCCCAGGATACAATTTTTTGCCATTGAAATTGCCCGCAACCGGGAAGGCTATAACAAAGCAGTTTACACCAGCCTTCAGGACAAAGAAGAAGAGAAAAGAACCAACAAAGGAGGAGAAAAAGAAAAAGAAGCCAACAGAGGCATCAATAAAAGTGGTGAAACATCTATGTAAGGTAGAAAGGGAATAGCATTCTAGAAACTGTGACTCAACTGAGTCTACAGGTACCATGATGATACTTATACAGATCCCCATGGTTAAATGTATGCCTTTGTTCAATTGGACATGCAGAAGGACATTTTTTATAGCCTAATAATCAGGAGCTGCTCTGGTTGTTCTCTTGTATGAACTGGCTTAAAGATTATGAGTAGGGTCATAGTTGATTGTTTCTTGGTATATTTTTTCTTGGTTTTCTCCACCAGTCAAGTAAGAAATTTTGTAAATAAATTTATTTTGGTTCTTATGGCTGTCTATATCTGATTAACTTTTAAAAAGTGTTTAAAATTATTTGACACTTTAATCTCTATTCCATATTTAATATAAAACGATTTATGCTTGTTTCCTTAAAAAAATTTTAAATTACATTTAACATACAGTACCATACTAGTATCAGGTGCACAACATGATGATCAGACATCCATATAACTTATGAAGCAATCACTCAGACAAGTCCAGCACCTATCTGACACCACATAAAGCCATTACAATATTATTGACTATATTTCCTATGCTATACCCCCACATCCCTATGATATTTGTAACTACCAATTTGTACTTCTTAATCCCTTCCACTTTTTCACCCATTCCTTTACCCTGTTGCCATCTGACAACCATCAAAATGTTCTCTGTACCTATGAGTTTGTTTATGTTTTTTTTGTTCATTTATTATGTTCTTTAGATCCCATGTATATGTGAAATCATATGGTATTTGTCGTCTTCTGTCTGACTTATTTCACTTAGCACAATACCCCCTAAATCCATCCATGTTGTTGCAGCTAGCAAAAATTCATTTTTTATAGCGGAATAATATTCCATTGTATATATGTCCCATTTCTTCTTTATCCATTCATATATTGATGGACACTTTGGTTGTTTCCATATCTTCCTTATTGCAAATAATGCCCCAATGAACATATGGATGCATATGTCTTTTTGATTTAGTGTTTTGGGTTTCTTTGGATAACTACTCAAAAGTGGAATTGCTGGGCTCTTCCTGGTCTCTTGTTATAGCCTTTGTTTTACAGTGTATTTTGTCTCATATAAGTATTCCTACCCCAGCTTTTTTTGTTTCTGTTTGCATGAAATATCTTTTTTTATCCCTCTACATTCAGTCTGTGTGTGTCTCAATCTGAAGTGCGTCTTGTAGGCAGCATATATATGGGTTTTGTTTTTTATCTATTCACCATCCTATGTCTTTTGATTGAAGCATTTAATACATTTACATTTAAAGTAATTGTTGATGCAGGTATATTATTGCTGTTTTATTATTCATATTCTTACCCTTTTTTATCTTCTTGAAGATCCTTTAACATTTCATGTAATACTGGCCTGGTGGTGATGAACTCCTTTAGCTTTTTCTTTTCTGGGAAGCTCTTTATCTGTCCTTTGATTCTAAATCATAGCTTTGCTTGGTAAAGTAATCTTGGTTATAGGTCCTTTCTTTTCAGCACTTTGAATATTTTGTGCCAGTCCCTTCTGGCCTGCAAAGTTTCTGTTGAGAAATCAGCTGACAGTCTTATTGGACCTCCCCCCCTTGTAGATAACTAACTGCTTTTCTCTTGCTGCTTTTAAGATTCTCTCTTTGTCTTTAACCTTTGGCATTTTAATTATGATGTGTCTTGGTGTGGCTCTCTTTGGTTTCGTCTGGTATGGAACTCTACACTTCCTGGACTTGTATGTCTATTTTCTTCACCAGGTTAGGGAAGTTTCCCATCATTATTTCTTTACGTTTCTAATTTCTTGCTCTCTTTTTCTTCTTGTACCCCTACGATGCAAATGTTGTTACACTTGCTGTTATCTCAGAGGGCCCTTAAACTATCCTCATTTTTTGGATTCTGTTTTCTTTTTGCTGGACTGATTAGATGTTTTCTGCTACCTTGTCTTCCAAATTGCTGACTCAGTCCTGTGCTTCATCTTATCTACCGTTGATTTTCTTTAATGTATTCTTCATTTCTGACTGGTTCTTTTTTGTTTTCTATCTCCATTTTTATGTTCCCTATCTCTTTGTTGAAGTTCTCATTGAGATGATCTGTTCTTCCCCTAAGTTCATTGAGCACCTTTATAACTATAGTATTTTGAACTCTTGTATCTAGTAGCTTGCTTGTCTCCATTTTGTTTAGTTCTTTTTATAGACTTTTATTCTGTTCTTTTATTTGGGACATGTTTCTTTGTTTCCCCATTTTGGCTGCCTCCCTGTGTTTTTATAGAGAGCTGCTATATCTCCCCACCTTGGTATAGTAGTCTTACATAGTAGGTGTCCTGTGGGGCTCAGTGGTGCAGTCTCCCCGATCACCTGAGCCAGGTGCTCTAGGTATTTCCCTTGTGTGAGTTGTGTGTGCCCTCTGTTGTAGTTGAGCCTTGAGTGCTATTGGTATGTCAGTGGGAGTGACTGAACCTCAGGTTGATTGATTTTGAGGACTGGCTGTGACTGTAGTAGAGGAGTTATTGTGCAGGGACTGACCCTACAGAGCAGGAATCACCTAAGTGGGGTTCTGCTGAGTCTACCCTTTACGTGTCATTTGGGGAGGTGTTTGGGTAGTGCTCTAGTGCGGTTGGAGGCTGACCACTGAGTGTGTTGCTTATGGGGCCTCTTGTGAGAGGTCTGGTGCAGGCCAAGATCAGCCATTGCCTTTGCCCTGCCTGGTGTCGCCTGGTATAAGTTAGAAAGAGCTCTGCAGATGGTTGCCACTTGTGCTGGGCTTCCAGATTCCTAGAAGGGGCTAATGCCAGCCTTGGGGCTGCTTATCAAGAGGTAGGGGGCATGCTGAAACCAGATGCTGTTTGTTTTGTTCTTTGTGAATCTTTAAGAGATTTTAGGCAAGTCTGCAGCATGAGCCAAGATAGGCAGTTTGCATGAAAAAGCCACTAGAAGCACCTTGGGTAGGCCAGTAAGTTGGGTGGAGTTGACTCTTGCCATTTGAGTGACTATAGCTTTCAAAATCACCAGGGTGCGACAAACAGTGTTAGCTTGGTTGGTGGAGACTTGGTTATGGTGCCTGACTGTGAGTGCAGTCTGAGTAAGGGGTGGGCTCAGTAAAGAAACAGTGGCTTCTACCAGCACTTCTGTTCAGAGAGAGCTGCCCCTCCAGCCCTTGCCTTGAAGCCAGACAATTCCGTTCCTCCCTGTATGTCCCTGGCACTTTTCGGGCTGTTGCCCCAGCACTGGAGCTCAGAGTGAGTGAGTCCATTATCAAGTAAGTCCATGTGTGGGCCCTTTAGGAGGAATGCTGGGGACTCCTGGCATTGGAGCCTGGTGTGGGGTTGGGACCCCTCTGTCCTCAGAGGAGACAGAGTTGTTTTCTAAGTTGAGATATCCCTCCCCATTTTTATTCGCCATACGTGGGTATGGGACTAATCCATTCAGTGTCTCCACCGCTTCTACCAGTCTCAACATGGCTTCTTTTTTATATCCTTAGTTATAAGATTTCTGTTCAGCTAGACTTCAGGCAGTTCTGAATGATAGTTCTGTAGTTTAGTTGTAATTTTGATGTGGTTGCAGGAGGATACCAGTACCGCATTTACCTACACCACCATATTAAGTGGAAACTACTTTTGTTTCTTAATGTTTCTCAGTGTTTCTTATAGTGAAGTTCCCTCAGACCTGTTAAGTTGTACATGGTCTTGGGATTAGAAGTCGTTACGTAAGAACTGACTCTTGCCATTTGAGTAACGATAGTTTTCTGATGTTCTCTGATTATATCTGGCAAAAAATTTGATGAATACCTATGGGAATAACAGCAGCAGCCTAAATCTGTCAGACTGGTGAATACAGCCTAGTTCACATTAGAGGAGCAGGAGACTGGACCTGCTTCAGTACTTCTCTTCTGATAGCGAAGCTGTTACCTGAAAGCTAGCAGAAATTAATAAATATAAAGCTTAGTAGAGTGGCTTCCCTTTTATAATGCTATGGACAATAGCATACATTAATACAAATGAACATATTCTTAAATGATTTTGTTAACCTTCAAAAATAGACCAATTGATTTTATATGAATGGGGGTTTCCTTCTCATCTAATGATTTTAAAGAGTGCAGCTTGTAGTTATCTTCACATATGTATAAACTTTTATGCATGTCCCCGTGGATACATTGACCTTGATTGCTAAAGCTATTAAGGGGAAGCCACCATGTTTATAGTACATACAGTAAATAGTTTTAAATATCCAACCACAGCATAATCATGCAAGAAAGGATGTACCAGAGCAGAAAAGGGGGGGAATTGAGGCTTCCTCTGAGTGGACATAGGAGAAAAATAAAAATTAAACTTGATGAATTGTCCCTTAAGCAAGAGCTAAATTACAAACGCACACAGCTAGAAGCAACAATTGTGCACAAACCAAATAGGTTTCTCCAAGAATTCTCTTTGGCAAGTTCTTAAAAAGATTTAAAACATTTGTTAGAGTTTTCATTTTATGAAAATATGTTTTTAAAGAGATAGGAGAGTGTTAAATACTTCATACTAGGCAGCAGTTTTAAAATTAAGAACTTCCTTTATTGTATTAACTTTCTCTTAATTTTCATATATTCATAAATATCCACAAATATGTATCCATACACATTACCTGAGACACTGGCGAAGAATAAAGATTACTTACCATATACAATTTTGCCTCTTGTGGTCTTTCCTAGGTTTGTCTAGCAAGAAAACTAGCTTATCTGATTGATTTTATAGAGAATAAGAAATATACTGTTGAAACTCAGACTTCTTTAAAACAAGAGGCATCTGTCCAAGGACTAGGGGATAAAATCTGGGAAAAGAGAGGAGAATAAGAACATGAAACACTAAAGCTGCACTGTAAGTCTGGGAATTCAAGGCAGCATCCAAGACTTAAGGGGAAAGAGTGGACAGAATTCTTAGTATGGCCTCAAAATTTACGTCCTTGGTATACATTCTCTGTATAATTACCTCCTGTTGGTGTGAGCAAGACTTGTGAACATGAGGGAATTTTGTTTTTGTGTTTAAGTTCCTAACCATTTGATTTTGGGAGATGATATCAAGCCAGGCTTGACATCATATATAAACATCTATGCCTTATTCAGAACGTGATACCATTCCAGTTATTTATCTCCATGACATGTTCTGAAAGCAAGGAAAGGGCACAGACTAATTTTGGATTTACAGAAAGGAAAACTACAGCCTTTTTATATTTTAAGCAACTAAGTTAGTGGTAATTTGTTACAGGAGGAATAGAAAACTAATAAAGAAGGTGAACTGAGTCCTGCTCCAAAAGTAGAGACATTCACTGCACTCATTATTTATTTTGAAACTATAAACAAGTATATGTTTGGAAACATGAACTGCACCCAAAGCAAGCTTCAATGATTTTAAACCATTTTGAACTTACTTTCCAAATGACTTCCTTTAACTGAGTCTGTGTGTGTCAAGTGTCAATAGTATAACTGGAAATTCTCTAAATTTACTTCTATGTCCAATACAGTACTTATTAATGAATATGTGATCATTTGAAGCTTACATATACAGGGTGTCCAAAAAAATGTATACACACTTTAACAGCTGATAGCTCAATTTTGAAAATGAAATGTATTTTAATAATCACTGCATTTATAATTCAAAGTGTGTATATGCATTTTTTGGGACACCTTTTATATCAAAGATGATCAACAGTAATTTCATCAACTGTTTAGACCTTAGACCAAAAAAATTTTTTTCTGAAGAGATGTATTTTATCACTGACATTATTTAAAATTGTCAAAGAATGGTGATAATTAAAGCAGACCATGTTTTTGTTGACTTTATTACTGTTTTAAAATTTTCTAAAGATAATAAAACTTTTTTTGCTTATATTCAGTGTGGACAATTCTCATTTCCCCACATTAGTGTACCACAGTTGCTCATATATATTCTTTATTCAGATAAGTAGTCATATCCTCACTGATCAGTAAAAACTAGGGCATGTATGTATGTTATGTGAATGGTCATTTCTTCATGCCCACATGTTTCTATTCTTAGAATTATGGAAGCATTATGAATGTCAACACATTGTTGGTCTGAATTGTACCTGATCTCACATGGTGACCATATATATGACAATCTAGCTTTATTTTTTTAATTTATTTTTAATCCTCAACCAAAGATATTTTTCCATTGCTTTTTGGAGAGAAGGAAGGGAGAGAAAGGGAGGAAGAGAGAGAAACATCAATGTGAGAGAGACACATTGATTGGTTGTCTCCCACACAGGCCCCAACCAGGGATTGAGCCTGCAACTGAGGTACATGCTCTTGGCTGAAATCAAACCCAGGACCCTTCAGTCTGCAGGCCGATGCTCTGACCACTGAGACAGATGGGCTAGGGCAACAATCTAGCTTTATATTTTTTATTATTTTTTATTTATTTATCTTTGTTGTTGAAAGTATTACAGGTGTCCCATTTCTCCCCCCCCCAAATGACACCTCCCCCTCACTCCCACCCCCTCCCCAGGCCTTCACCCCATCCTTGTCTGTGTCCATGGGTTATGCATATATGCATATAACTTCTTTGGTTAATCTCTTCCCACCCTCCATCCCCCTTCTCTCTTTCCTCTGAAATATGATCGTCTGTTACATGCCTCAATGTCTCTGGATCTATTTAATTTGTCAGATTCTTTTGTTCATTAGCTTCTTCTTAAAGAATACCCCTCAACATTTTCTGTAGTGCTGGTTTGGTGGTGATGAGCTCCTTTAGCTTTTCCTTGTCTGAGAAGCTCTTTATCTGACCTTCAGTTCTAAATGACAGCTTTGCTGGGTACAGTATTCATCACTTTGAATATTTGTTGACACTCCCTTCTGGCCTGCAAAGTTTCTGTTGAGAAATCAGCTGAAAGTCGTATGAGTGCTCCCTCGTAGGTAACTAGCTGCTTTTCTCCTTTTGCTTTTAAGATTCTCTCTTTGTCTTTAACCTTTGGCATCTTAATTATGATGTGTCTTGCTGTGAGCCTCTTTGGGTTCCTCTTGTTTGGGACCCTCTATGCTTCCTGGACTTGTAAGTCTATTTCTTTCCCCAGGTAGGGGAAGTTTTCTGTAATTATTTTTTCAAATAGGTTTTCAATTTCTTGCTCTCTCTCCTCTCCTTCTGGCACCACAATAATATAAATGTTGGGCCTCTTGAAGTTGTCCCAGAGGCTCCTTATGCTATCGTCATATTTCTGGATTCTTTTTTCTTTTTGCTCTTCTGGTTGGGTGATTTTTGTTTCTTCATGTTCCAAATTGCTGATTTTATTCTCAGCATCCTCTACTGTTGATTCCCTGTAAATTATTCTTCATTTCAGTTCGTGTAGTATTGATTTTCTCAATGATTTTTCATACTCTTACTAATATCCTTGAGCATCCTTATAACAATTATTCTGAACTCTGTATTTGTTAGCTTGCTTGGATCTATTTCATTTAGTTCCTTTTCTAGAGATTTCTTCTGTTCTTTCCTTTGTTACATGTTTCTTTGCCTCCGCATTTTGGCTGCTTCCTGGTGTTGTTTCTATGTATTAGGTAGAGCTGCTATGTCTCCTGGAATTTGTTGAGTGGCTTTGTGTAGTAGGTGTCCTGTAGGGTCCAGTGGCTCAGTCACCTGAGCTGGGCCTTCTCGGTGCTCCCCTGTGTGGGCTGTGTGCACTGTCCTGTTGTAGTTGAGCCTTGGTTGCTGTTGGCATCACTGGGAGGAACTGACCCCCCAGCCCAATCAGCTGTGAGGACCGGCTGAAACTATAGCCAGAGAGCTGCTGTGCTGGAGACATGGGGCTGGATTTACTTCAGTGGAGCTTTGGTGTTCACCAAGTGCACCCCTTGAGTGTGTCACTCGTGAATGTGGTAGGGTTGTAATCCAGCGTGGTTGAGTCTGACCACCGGGTGCACTGTCTCTGAGGCCTCCCAGTAGGTGCAAAGTCAGCCTCTGCCAGTGCCTTGCCCAGGGCCACCCAGCATGAGCTACACAGCAAAACTGTAGTTGGCTGCTACTCGTGCTGGGCTTGGAGGTGTCCAGGAGACACCAAGCTATGAACCAATGCAGGCTGCCGCTAGTGCTAGGCTTGGGGCCACTTATCAAATTGTATGGGACACACTGCTGCTTTGAGAAATTTTAGGAAAGTCCTAAGCATGAGGCTTGAGAGGCCACTTGCATAGAAAAGGTACTGGAAATGGCCTGGATGAGCTTTCAGGTAGGGGGGGCCGGGGTCTCTGGGAGTCAACAGGGCAGGGACAAAGGTGTGAGTCAGGTACTGGCGATTCAAATATGGTGCCTCCCTGCCGGCTGTGAGCTGGTAGGACTCGCCAAAGGAGCAATGGCCTCTGCCACCCCTTCTGCCTGGGAGAAAGCTGCCCCTCCACCTCTCGCCCTGATTTCAGGAAGGTTAGTTCCTCTCCAGGTGTCCCAGATCCTTTCAAGCTGTTGCCCAGCACTGGGGCTCAGAGAGAGCAGGTCTGAGTACATGTGCCGGCCTTTTAAGAGGAGCTGCCTGGGACTCCAGCAGCCTTCATGACCCTTAGAGACATTCCCCGCTGGTTTCACAACCCAGAGTTGTGGGGACGTCTTTTCCCCACCCTGGAGCCCTGGACTGGGGGCCTGCTTTGGGGCTGGGACCCCTCACTCCTCCAGGAAACCCCCACCACCAAGATTCCCTCCCAGGTTTTAACCGCAGCACCGGGTGTGGGCCCGTGGCCGCGTCTCTGTGATTCATCCCTGATCCGCCCGCATCTCCACCTCTCCTACTGCTCTTGATGCTCCCTCAGTTCCCTGGTTGTAGCGCTTCTGTTCAGCCAGATTTCAGGAGGCTCTGAGTGATCGTTGTTCTGTATTTTAGTTGTAATTTCGATGTCGTTGAGGGAGGCGGCGGGTGCAGCTGTTACCTATGCTGCCATCTTGTTTCCTCTAACCATCTAGCTTTAAATTGTTCCACTCTACTCAGGATTTTTCTGTATACCTCAATTTATATTGCACTTTCTTAAAGTTAATATTTGTGTTTTCATTTTATAAATTGAAAAATAGAGATTGAATCATACAGTAATTTGCCCTCTATCACATAAGTGGTAGTGTTGAGACTCAGATCCACATCTTTGAATTATGAGTCTCATTGTTTTCCCATAATCTAAATTCCCACTCTAGAATCAGTTTTTTTGCTAGAATAGGGACAAAAAATTTTGGTGATTAATCAAAGTATTTAGTAATCATAAATAAGAACTGTGGAGTGATACACTGAACTAGTTTAATCTTCTCAAAGTACTTTCAATTTCTGTCTGTTTCCTTCTGTCTCTGCAAGAGATTCTTTGTTGCCTATGCAACTGCAACTTGTTTTAAAAACTTTACAATTGCCTGGCCAGTTGAACACTGACCTAGGATCCAGGAGATTGCAGTTCGATTCCCGGTCAGGGCACATGCCCGGGTTGTGGGTTCGATCCCCAGTTGGGGGCATGCAGGAGGCACCTGATCAATGAGTACTCTCATCATTGATGTTTCAACTCTCTCCTCCCTTCTTCTCTCTTGAAATCAATAAAGATATATTAAAAAAAAACACACACCAAAAAACTACAATTTATGCCCTGGCCTGTGTGGCTCAGTGGTTAGAGCATCGGCCCACACACTGAAGGGTCATGGGTTCAATTTCCGGTCAAGGGTATGTACCTGGGTTGCATGTTCATCTTTGGCCCAGGTCAGTGCACCTGCAGGAGGCAACCAATCAATGTATCTCTCTCACATCGATGGTTCTCTCTTCCCCTCCCTCCCTCCCAGCCACTCTCTGTAAAAGCCAATGGAAAAAATATCCTCAGGTGAGGATTAACAAAAAACAAAAACAAAACAAACCCTTTTCTTATGGACTTATATTTGACTGACACATTTCTCTCAAGTGTTTTGTAGGTTTTTTCTGTGAGGCCTTATTCTGTTTTTCTCAAATTCATACAAGTTTTTTTAAGCTAAGTCATTAGTAGCTCTAATGTGTATTACTGGTTCGTCTTTACATTGTAAATAGAATAAAATAAAATTTAAAGCTGCCTTAACTTAGAGAAAGTTAAGCCTTTGCAACTAGAGTATATCCTAGATATCTACTTCAAAAATCAAATTTTCTTAGTGAAAAACAGGCACTAATAAATGTTCTTTGATTTATTTAAAAATTTTTTTTCTTTTTCTTTTTTTTATTTTTTAATATTTTTAATGGAAAGAATATCCTCTGGTGAGGATACAAAAATAAATAAATAAATAAGTAAATAAATAAATAAATAAATAAATAAATAAATAAATAAAAATGAAAAATGTCTTGCTGCACTGGTTCCTTAATGTGAATGTCTACTGCTTTCAGTAAGCTGTAAATTTAAATCTGTGTTTTATTTCTTAGAACTGACTCAGGAAAATAATCTAAGATAACTGTATTCAAACTATCATGAAGTATGTGCTGAGCTCCAATTATCCATTGAGCCCTGTACCAGGCAGTGAGGACACCACAGAGAAATAAGGTAACCGAGGGCCGTGTAGAATGCAGGCTCTCATTGGTGTTATTACTCACAATTTTCTTTTTGAGGTTACTATATGTTTATTATCATCAATAAGTTCTTAGATATTTTTGTGTGGTAGGATTACTATTTTAAGTTTTATTTGTATGGTTTTTTTTCCCCCAAATTTTCTTACTTTTATTTTTATTTATTTATTTTTTAGTGTTTCTTTATCTTTATTGTTAAGACCAATACAGATGTCCCCCTTTTAACCCCACTGATCCCCTCCACCCCACATCCATCCCACCCCCAGGCCCTCCCCACACCAATGTCCATGTCCATGGGTCATGCCCATAAACATGCAAGTACTCTGATTAATCTCTCCTCACCCACACTCCCTCCCCACCTTCCCTCAGTTTGTTCCAAGCTTCTATGTCTCTGGATCCACTTTATCAGTTTGTTTATTATATTCCACATATAAGTGAGACCATTTGGTACTTGTCTTTCTCTGACTGGCTTATTTCACGTAGCATAATACTCTCTAGTTCCCTCCATGCTGTGCCAAAGGCTAAAAGGTCCTTCCTCTTTACAGCTGCATAGTATTACATGGTGTAAATGTGCCACAGTTTTTTTACCCACTCATTTACTGATGGGCAATTGGACCGATTCCAAATCTTAGCTATTGTAAATTGCGCTGCTATGAACATAGGGGTGCATGAGTTCTTTGTGATTAGTGTTTGGGGTTCCTTAGGATATATTCCTAAAAGTGGGATCACTGGGTCAAATGGCAGGACAATTTTTAATCTTTTGAGGAAACTCCATACTGCTTTCCCACCAGCAGTGTACTAGGGTGCCCTTTTCTCCACACCCTCGCCGGCACTTGTAATTCGTTGACTTGTTGATGGTTGCCATTCTGACAGGTGTGAAGTGATACCTCGTTGTAGTTTTACTTTACATCTCTCTGATGATTAGAGATGTTGAGCACTTTTTCATGTCTCTTAGCCATTTGTATGTCCTCTTTGGAGAAGTGTCTATTTAGGTCCATTGCCCATTTTTTAATTGGATTGTTTGTCTTCCTTTTGTTAAGTTGTATAAGTTCCTTATATATTTTGGTTGTTAACCCTTTATCCAATGTGTTGTTGGCAAATATATTCTCCCATACAGTGGGCTTCCTTTTTGTTTTGATGATGGTTTCCTTTGCTGTGCAGAAGCTTTTTATTTTCATGCAGTCCCATTTGTTTATTTTTTCCTTAGTTTTTCTTGCCCTAAGAGATGTATCAGCAAACATATTGCTATGAGAGGTGTCTGATATTTTACTGCCTATGTTTTCCTCTAGGATTTTTATGGTTTCATGCCTTACATTTAAGTCTTTTATCCATTTTGGATTTACTTTTGTGTATGGTGTAAATTATCGGTCTAGTTTTATTTTTTTGCATGTATCTGTCCAATTTTTCCAACACCATTTATTGAAAAGACTGTCTTTACTCCATTGTATGTTCTTGCCTTCTATGTGAAATATTAATTGACCATAATGGCCTGGGTCAGTTTCTGGGTTCTCTGTTCTGTTCCACTGATTGATGTCTGTTCTTGTGCCATTACCAGACTGTTTTGATTACAGTGGCTTTGTAGTATAACTTGATATCTGGTATTGTGATCCCTCCAACTTTGTTCTCCTTTCTCAGGATTGCCGTGGCTATTTGGGGTGTTTTTGGTTCCATATAAATTTTCTAGATCTGTGAAATCTGCTGTTGGTATTTTAATAGGGATCGCATTGAATTTATACATTATTTTGGGTAATATGGACATTTTAATGATGTTAATTCTTCCAATCCATGAACATGGCATATTTTTCCAATTGTTTATATCTTCCTCTATTTATTTTTTTACTGTCCTGTAGTTTTCTGAGTGCAGGTCTTTTACATCTTTGGTTAAATTTATTCCTAGGTATCTTATTTTTTTAGTTGCAATGGTAAATGGGATTGTTTTCTTAGTTTCTGAGAGTTCATTATTGTTGTGTAAAAATGCCATCGATTTCTGGGTGTTAATTTTGTATCTTACCTTGCTGAATTCACTTATTAAATCTAGTAGTTTTTTGGTGGAGTCTTTAGGATTCTCTATGTATAATATGTCGTCTGCAAATAATGACAGTTTTGTTTCCTCCTTTCCAATTTGGATCCCTTTTATGTTTTCTTCTTGTCTGATAGCTGTGGCTAAGACTTACAATACTATCTTGAAAAAGAGTGGTGAAAGTGGACACCCCTGTCTTGTTCCTGTTCTTAGGGGAAATGGTTTTAGTTTTTGCCCATTGATTATGATGTTGGGTATAGGTTTGTCATATATGGCTTTTTATGTTGAGGTATGATCCCTCTATTCCCACTTTGCTGAGAGTTTTTATCAAAAATGGGTGTTGGATTTTGTTGAATGCTTCTTCTGCATCTATTGATATGAACATGTGATTTTTATCTTTCAGTTTGTTTATGTGATGTATCGTGTTTATTGATTTGCGAATATTGTACCAGCCTTGCATCCTTGGAATAAATTCTACTTGGTCATGGTGTATGATATTTTTAATATATTGCTGGATCCGATTTGCTTATATTTTGTTGAAGATTTTAGCATCTATGTTCATCAGGGATATGGCCTGTAATCTCTTTCTTTGTAGTGTCTTTATCTGGTTTTGGAATTAGGCTAATACTGGCCTCATAAAAAGAGTTTGGAAGTGTTCCTTCCTCTTGGATTTTTTGAAATAGTTTGAGAAGTATAGGTGTTAATTCTTCTTTGAATGTTTGGTAAAACTCCCCTATGAAGCCATCCGGGCCAGGGCTTTTGTGTGCTTGGGTCCCTTTGATTACTGCTTCAACTTCATCTGTAGTTATCAGACTATTTAGACTTTCTGAGTCTTCCTGATTGAGTTTTGAAAGGTTGTATTTTTCTAGGAATTTATCCAATTCATCCAGGTTGTCCAGCTTGGTGGCATATCGTTGTTCATAGTATTCTTTTATAATCCTTTGCATTTCTGTTGGATCTGTTGTTATTTCACCTCTTTCATCTCTGATTTTGTTTACTTGGATCCTCTCTCTTTGTTTCTTGATTAGTCTGGCTAAAGGTTTATCAATCTTGTTTATCTTTTCAAAGAACCAGCTCTTGGTTTCATTGATCTTTTGTATTGTTTTTTTAGTCTCTATGTCATTTATTTCAGCTCTAGTCTTTATTATTCCTTTTCTTCTACTTACTCTGGGCTTTTCTTGTTGTTCCCTTTCTACGTTTTTAAGTTGTAGGGTTAAAGAGTTTATTAGAAATTTTTCTTGTTTTTTGAGGTAGGCTTGTAGGGCTATGAACTTCCCTCTCAGGGCAGCTTTCATTTTCCCCATAAATTTGGAGTTGTTGTGTGTTCATTTTTACTTGTTTCCAGGAAGTTTTTTATTTCTGTCTTAATCTTTTTGGTAACCCATTCATTGTTTAAAAACATGTTTTTCAGTCTCCATGTGTTTAAATGTCTTTTAGTGTTTTTATTGTAGTTGATTTCTAATTTCATGCGATCATGATCCAAGAAGATGCTGAATATGATTTCAGTCTTTTTTAACTTATAGAGACTTGTTTTGTGTCCTAACATGTGATCTATCTTTGAGAATGTTCCCTGTGCACTTGAGAAGAATATATTTCTGCAGCTTTGGGTTAGAATGTTCTCTAAATGTCGATTAAATCCATCTGATCTAGTGTGTCATTTATGGTCACTGTTTTCTTGTTGATTTTTTGTCTGGAAGACCTATCCAGTGAAGTCAGTGGGGTGTTAAAGTTGCCTAGTATGACTGTATTGCTGTTGATCTCTCCCTTAATGTCCTCTAGATTTTTAAAAAATAAATTTAGGTGTTCCTAAATTGGGTGCATATATATCCTTTTGTTGGGTTGATCCCTTTAGTATTATGTAATGACCTTTCTTTTCTCTTATTATGGTCTTCATGTTAAAGTCTATTTTGTCCGATATGAGTATTGCTACCCCAGCTTTTTTTTCATTTCTATTTGCATGGAAAATTTTTTTCATCCCTTACTCTCATCCTGTATAAGTCTTTTGTTCTGAGATGGGTCTCTTGTAGACAGCATATAGTTGGGTCATGTTTTCTTATCCATTCAGCCACCCTATATCTTTTTATTGGTCCATTTAGTCCATTTACATTTAAGGTTATTATTGAAAGATATTTATTCACTGACATTTTGTTTCTTTATAGCTGTTTCTCATTCTCTTTATTTGTACTTCTAATTTCAGCAGTCTAACATTTCCTGTAATGTTGGTTTTGTAGTGATAAAGTCTTTTAACCTTTTTTTTTTTTTTTTTTTGGTCTCGAAAGCTCTTTATTTCACCATCCAGCTTGATTGATAATCTTGCCCAATAGAATAGTCTTGGTTTCAGATCCTTCTTTTGCATTACCTTGAGTACTTCATGCCATTCCCTTCTGGCCTGTAGAGTTTCCGATGAGAAGTCAGATGACAGCCTTATGGGAGGTCCTTTGTAAGTAACAGATTGCTTTTCTCTAGCTTCCTTTAAGAGTCTGTCTTTGTCTTTGATTTTTGACTTATTAATTATGATGTGTCTGGGTGTGGGCCTCTTTGGATTCTTATTGCTTGGGACATCCAGAACCTGTGTGCCTTTTTCCTTGACCACGTTAGGGAAGTTTTCTGCCATTATTTTATCAAATTGGTTCTCTAAACCCTGCTTACTTTCAACCTCCCCAGCACTCCTATAATATGAATATTGTTACATTTTATGCTGTCTCACAGCTCCCTTAGACTGTCCTGTTTTTTAATTGTTTTTTGGTTTCGGGTGTCTGATTGAGTCATTTTTGTACTCTGTCTTCTAATTCACTGATTCGATCCTCAGCTTCTTCTAATCTGCTGTTTACTCCTTCCAATGTATTCTTTATTTCTCTTATGTCATTCTTGATTTCTGACTGGTCATTTTTCATAGCTTCCAAACCTCTTTTCATGCTGTTGAGCATCCTTACAATCAGTATTCTGAATTCTATATCTGAGAGATTGCTTATCTCCATTTCACTTGGCCTTTTTTTCTGGAGTCTTCTCTTATTCTTTCATTTGGGGCTTGTTTTTTGGTCTCCCCATTTTGGCTAAATGTTAGGTAGATCTGCTAGGATTCTCAGTCTTTTTAGAGGGTCTCTGGTACAGGCCAATGTTAGACACAGTTTGCGGCTGGCCCTGAGTACCCTGTTTGGGGCTATTAACAACCCCAGGCTTGAGGTCTCCACTGCTGGGGCTGGATGCTTTTGGACAGGACCAAGATGCACACCAAAGTCTGCTTTTGTAAGGCTCGGTCCCAAAACAAATCAGGCAAAGACTCAAAGCACCCTGAGTTCTGCCTCAGTCTGCAGATTTGTTAACCTGATTCTGTTAATGAGCCTCAGGCTGTAGAAGCTCCACAGTGTGGGGCAGCTGGTTATCTGTGTCTTAACAAGCCTCAGGCTGTAGAAACTCCTCTAGGCAGGGTGAGAGGCTTCCCAGCAGGATGTGGCAATTGCTTCCCCCTCAGGCAGAAGCCAAAAATTTGCAGCTCAATAAAGATGTCCCCCACAGTGTGAGGGAATGACTCAGCACAGGAATCCAGAGGGGTATCCCCTGATCTCACTCTGAGCCCACAGCCCCAGACTCTTCCTCACACAGCTCCAGCCCACTCCACTCCCTCTCTGCCAGAGCCCAAGGTCAGTGGCTGCACAAAAGACTTTGTGCATTGCCTTGTTAAAAGGGTCCCTGCAGTTCCAGCTGCCTCTCCCTGGCAGACAGAAAACTTGCTGCTTTTCACCCCCAGATGTTATGTGGGCACCTTTCTCACTTCTGGTGCTCTTGGCTAGGAAGCCCAGCCTGGGGTTTATGCCCCAGAGTCCTCAGTGGGAACCCCCTCAGCTGAGATATCCCTCTCTACCTTCAGCTGCTGCCTATGGGAGCCCAGCCAGCCCTCTCATGAGTCTGCACTTCCTACCATTCTCTTTGCGGTCTCCACTTTTCCTCTTTGGTTATGAGGGTGCTCTCCAGCTCGTGTGCAGTTGGTTTTCAAGATGGTTTTTCTATGTTTTAGTTGTAAATCCACTTTCGTCCTGGAAGAGTGGCAGTGTAGCTTCCACTCCTTTTTATTTTTATTGTTAACACTATTACAGATGTCTCCATTTTCCCCTCTTTCCCCCCCTCTACCCAGTCCCCACCCCCCTTCCATCTGACCATCACCACAGTTGTATGTGTACATGGATGATGCATATAAGTTCTTTGGCTAATCTCTTCACCGTCTTTCATCCAGTTCCCCCATCCCCCTCCTCTCTGACAACTGTCAGAAGATTCTATAATATCTATGCCTCTGTTTCTGTTTTGTTTGTCAGTTATTTTTGTTTATTACATTCCACATGTATGTGAGTTCATATGGTATTTATCCTTCACTGACTGACTTACTTCACATAGTATAATAACCTCCAGGTTCATCCATGCTGTTGCAAAATGTAACATCTTCTCTTAAAAAAAAAAAAAAAAAAAAAATATATATATATATATATATATATATATATATATATATATATATATATATATGTCTTTATTGATTTCAGAAAGAGGAAGGGCGAGGGAGAGAGAAATAGAAACATCAATGATGAGAGAGTCATTGATCTGCTGCCTCCTACACACCCCAGGAATCCAGCCAGCAACACAGGCATGTGCCCTGACCAGGAATCAAACTGCAATCTCCTGGATCATAGGTGGATGCTCAACTTCTGAGCTACACTGTCAGGGCAGATCTCCTTTCTTACAGACCCATAGTAT